>NW_024608962.1:22500-57500 GCF_018296145.1 Oncorhynchus tshawytscha
GCCGACCGTGGAACAGTGGGTTAACTGCCTTGTCCAGGGGCAGAACAACAGATTTTGACCTTAGCTCAGGGATTCGATCCAGCAATACCCCGTTCAATGGCACTTAAATCTTGCGTCTCGCCCATTTAGAGGGTGAATGGGCAAGACACAAGACATACACAATCCATGTCTCAATTGTCTCAAGGCTTAAAAATCCTTATTTGACCTGTCTCCTCCCATTCATCTACACTGATTGAAGTGGATTTAACAAGTGACATCAATAAGGGATCATAGCTTTCACCTGGATTCACCTGGATCGGTCATGTCATGGAAAGAGCAGGTGTTCTTAATGGTTTGTACACTCAGTGTAAACATCTGGTTCATGGGTAAATGAAGTGACTTGTCTCCTGTTGTGTGTCTATGTGCCCAATAGAGGGAGCCCCAGGTCTCTATTACAGCTCTCTCTAGCTGACAGCCCAAGTCAGAAGTTCACATCTCGCTCAATACAGTCCTGTCCATACACTCCAGGAGTGCTCATTAAACACACACACACACACACACACACACACACACACACACACACACACACACACACACACACACACACACACACACACACACACACACACACACACACACACACACACACACACACACACACACACACACACACACACACTCTGTACCACCGCCATGACATCCGTCACTCAGGACTGCCTCTACCAGTACTCATCATTCAGTCCTTCATCCAGGAATAGAAACACAGGAAAGAACATCTCTTCTATTATAGTCCCAGCTTCTTCTTCTCTGAAGTCTCCTAGTGCAGATCACAGATATTGCTGTATATAAATAACATGATAGGTCATACAGAAAGGGTTACTACACTTCACTACATCGCTAACTCTCATTACTGTATCTGTAATAGAATCACATTGTAGTTAGAGACGACTGGACATCTAACTAGAGGTGAATAATCACACGGATACTATTGTATAAATAGTGTATTAGGGTAGAGAGAATTGTTTTCTTCCTTTTTTGGAAGGCTCAGGATCTTCAGTGTTTATACAGATAAGCACCTAATGCCCATTAAAACCTTTGACAGAGCCGGGATACCTACTTCCTGACTCAGTATTCATAAACCATCTCAGAGCAGGAATGCCCTCATCTTCTTCATTGTGGTCTAAAAGGCACATGTTCCCAGATCAGCACTCGTACTCTGAGAGGCTTTGTGAATATGGGCCCTGGTTTGTGCTCAGGTAATGTTTGTTTATATCAACTGGGCATGCTATTTGCCTCACTCAACCCTGTGCCCCTTGCCAGCATAATCCACTATGACCCTGCCCTGGCAGCACAATTACAAAATATACTATTTCTAAAATTAAATGAGATTTGTAGAAATCTGGATGGAAGGCAGCTCAATCCCCATGAAAAGCCTTTGAAATTCAAATGCCATCTTGCATAACAAAGCGATGTCCGCATGCAGCAGCCGCAGTAGTGTTGTAGCATCAGTAGTAGTGTAGTATCAGTAGTGTTGTAGCATCAGTAGTAGTGTAGTATAAGTAGTGTTGTAGCATCAGTAGTAGTGTAGTATCAGTAGTATTGTAGCATCAGTAGTAGTGTAGTATCAGTAATATTGTAGCATCAGTAGTGTTGTAGCATCAGTAGTAATGCAGCATCACTAGTAGTGTAGTATCAGTAGTGTTGTAGCATCAGTAGTAGTGTAGTAATGCAGCATCAGTAGTAGTGTAGTATCAGTAGTAGTGTAGTATCAGTAGTGTTGTAGCATCAGTAGTAGTGTAGTATCAGTAGTAGTGTAGCATCAGTAGTAGTGCAGCATCAGTAGTAGTGCAGCATCAGTAGTAGTGTAGCATCAGTAGTAGTGTAGTATCAGTAATATTGTAGCATCAGTAGTGTTGTAGCATCAGTAGTAATGCAGCATCACTAGTAGTGTAGTATCAGTAGTGTTGTAGCATCAGTAGTAGTGTAGTATAAGTAGTAATGCAGCATCAGTAGTAGTGTAGTATCAGTCATATTGTAGCATCAGTAGTAGTGTAGTATCAGTAGTGTTGTATAATCAGTAGTAGTGTAGAATAAGTAGTAATGCAGCATCAGTAGTAGTGTAGTGTCAGTAGTATTGTAGCATCAGTAGTAGTGTAGTATCAGTAGTAGTGTAGTATCAGTAGTGTTGTAGCATCAGTAGTAGTGTAGTATCAGTAGTAGTGTAGCATCAGTAGTAGTGCAGCATCAGTAGTAGTGCAGCATCAGTAGTAGTGTAGCATCTGTAGTATTGTAGTATCAATAGTAGTGTAGCATCAGTGGTAGTATCAGTACTAGTATAGCATCAGTAGTATTGTAGCATCAGTAGTAGTGTAGTATCAGTAGTAGTGTAGTATCAGTAGTAGTGTAGTATCAGTAGTAGTGTAGTATCAGTAGTAGTGTAGCATCAGTAGTAGTGTAGTATCAGTAGTAGTGTAGTATCAGCAGTAGTGCAGCATCAGCAGTAGTGTAGCATCAGTGGTAGTATCAGTAGTAGTATAGCATCAGTAGTAGTGTAATATCAGTAGTAGCGTAGCATCAGTAGTAGCGCAGCATCAGTAGTAGAATCAGTAGTAGTGTAGCATCAGTATTAGTGTAGCATCAGTAGTAGTGTAGTATCAGTAGTAGTGTAGCATCAGTATTAGTGTAGCATCAGTAGTAGTGTAGCATCAGTAGTAGTGTAGCATCAGTAGTAGTGTAGCATCAGTAGTAGTGTAGTATCAGTAGTAGTGTAGTATCAGTAGTAGTGTAGTATCAGTAGTAGTGTAGCATCAGTGCATGTCTGGTAATCTGATGAGCTGGGTTGATTCCCACTGTTCAACAGTAGAGTAGTGAGAGAGAATCACACACACTGTACCCGGGCTCCCGAGTGGCGCAGCGGTCTAAGGCGCTGCATTTCAGTGCAAGAAGCATCACTGTAGTCCCTGGTTTGAATCCAGACTGCATCACATCCAGCTGTGATTGGGCGGCGCACAATTGGCCCAGGATCGGCCAGGGTAGGCTGTAATTGTAAATAAGAATTTGTTCTTATCTGACTTGCCTAGTTAAATAAATAAAATAGTTTTATGTCTGTTATACTGCTTCTGCTTTCCATTGATTCCCAGGGCTTTGGAGTCTGTTTTTAAACAGTTTATTTGACCTCATATGATAATAAAGGATGACATGGATGAGCTCTATTCAATCAAAACAGCTGTCTGGAAGTAACAAACTATTCTCATTTTGAACGGTGAGAATGTATGTTTAGAGTCATTCAGCACATTCACTCAATTCACTTCCACTCCATACAAAGCATTATTTATCCCAGAGGAACAATATCGCTGGGCCAAGCAGTGGTTCTCTCACAGCTCTGGGTGAATATAATGTAGACTTTAGCTCTTCTCTCAAACTGAAGCATGTCAGCTCCTACTAAATGTATCTTCTTATCAACACAAACACACTGACATCACTGTGTTTCTCAGCTCAGTGGCTCCATGAACTGTGTGTGTCATTGGCTGGGTCCTTGGATGCCCCTGTGTGTGGTCTGTGTGTGTGTGTGTGTGTGTGTGTGTGTGTGGTGTGTGTGTGTTTTCTGACAGGGGCTTAGACAGCAGAAATGGACGTGTCTGCATCCATGTGTCTGTGACGGTTAAACTCCAGAGCTAACTGGAGATCCTTATTGGCCCTAGGTTATTGTTTTGGTCTTGGACGGAGAGAAAGGAGCAGGGGAAATAAGGATGAGAGGTGGAGGGGAGGGGAGAAGAGGAGAGTAGGGTGAAGTGGGGTGAGAAGAGCTGGGTACAGGAGGACAGAGATAGAGGGAGGAGGAAATGAGAGAGATGGAAAATCAAAAGAGAGTGAGGGACAGTACAAGAGGGATGGAGAGGGAGGGGAAAGAGGGAGAGAGGAAAGAGGGAGAGGGGAAGGAGGGAGAGGGGAAGGACGGAGAGGGGAAGGACGGAGAGGGGAGAGGGGAAGGAGGGTTGAGGGGAAGGAGGGAGAGGGGAAATAGGGAGAGGGAAAGAGGGAGGGGGAAGGAGGGAAAGAGGGAGAGGGGAAAGAGGAAGAGGGGAAGGAGGGAGAAGGGAAGGAGGGAGGGGAAAGAGGGAGAGGGGAAGGAGGGAGAGGGGAAAGAAGGAGAGGGGAAAGATGGATAGTGGAAGGAGTGAGAGGGGAAAGAGGGAGCGGAAAGAGGGAGAGGGGAAGGAGGGAGATGGGAAAGATGGAGATGGGAAAGAGGGAGAGGGGAAAGAGGGAGAGGGGAAAGATGGATAGTGGAAGGAGTGAGAGGGGAAAGAGGGAGGGGAAAGAGGGAGAGGGGAAAGATGGAGATGGGAAAGGGGGAGAGGGGAAAGAGGGAGAGGGGAAGGAGGGAGAGGAGAAAGAGGGAGAGGGGAATGCTGGATTATTCAAGGAGAGAGGGGAGCAGGTTTACTTAGGAGGAAGTGGGGAAGGATGTATAGATGAGAGGGGGATGAAAAGTGAGGACTGCAGGCAGGGATGTTTAGGAAAATAGGAGTGAGGGATTGTACATGATAGCGGGGTATTGAAGGAGAGAGCTGTGAGGAGGGAGAGGAAAATACAGTTTTAGAGAAGTAGAGGAAGACGTTATTGCAGGACAGAGGAGAAAAGGAGGGGGAGATGAGAGGAGAGATGAGGACAGGTGAAAGTGAGGAGAGGGCAGTGTTATGGAAAGAGGTAGAGTGAGAGAGAGAGAGAGAGAGAGAGAGAGAGAGAGAGAGAGCGAAAGAGAGAGAGGGAAAGAGAGAGAGAGAGAGAGGCAATGAGAGAAAGGGAAAGAGAGAGAGAGAAAGAGTGAGAGAGGGAAAGAGAGAGAAAGTAGGAGGGACAAAAAGAGCGTGGAGAGGCGTATTGTATTGGAGAGAGCCTTGGAGATGTGTTTGTGTTTTCTTGGCTGGGCAGATTTAATCAACTTCACATGGCGCTGCACCAGAATGACCTCCACATGTCTGTGGAAACCACAGGGAACATACACAATCTGATGCCACTGTTCAGTCCTCAGCTTGGCAGACCTTCTGGCTCAAATACATTGCTTCTCTCTTTTTGTTTTCTTTCTCTCTCTCTCTCTCTCTCTCTCTCTCTCTGTCATTCTTTCGCTCATTTTTAGTGACTTCTCTCATCTACTCTATCTTCCATTTCTCTCAGTCTCTTTCTGTCTTTTTTCTCTCTTAATCTCTCTCTCTGTCTTGTGTTGTCACGCCCTGGCCATAGAGAGCCGGGTATGGTTCTCAATCAGGGACAGCTGTCTATCGTTGTCTCTGATTGGGAATCATACTTAGGCAGCCTGTTTTGCCACCTTAGTTGTTGGTAGTTGACTGTGTTAGTGGCCTGTATAGCCCTAGTCAGCGTCACGTTCGTGTTTGTTGTTTTGTTGGCGACATTCTTAATAAAATAAAATGTACGCTCACCACGCTGCACCTTGGTCCGGTCATTTCCCTGACGACGTTCGTGACAGAAATACCCAGCACAAACGGACCAAGCAGCGTGGTAAGGAGGACTGGACATGGGAGGACATCCTGAACGGGAAAGGATCCTGGACGTGGGAGGACATCCTGAACGGGAAAGGATCCTGGACGTGGGAGGAGATGCTGGCGGGAAAGGATCCTGGACGTGGGAGGAGATCCTGGCGGGAAAGGATTGCCTGCTGTGGGAGCAGGTGGAAGCAGCGAGGAGGCAGCAAGTAAAAGGGCCCAGGATTACACAGGGTCACGGCTGGCACGAAAGACCGGGAGGCCACTCCAAAAAATGTTTTGGGGGTGCACACGAGGAGATTGGCTGAGTCAGGTTGGAGACCTGAGCCAACTCCTCGTGCTTACCGTAGGGAGCGTGGTACTGGTCAGGCACCGTGTCTCCAGTGCGCTTTCACAGCAGGGTGCGCTACATTCCAGCTCCCCGCATCGGCCGGTCAGAGTGGGCATCCAGCCATGACGTGTGGTGCCGGCTCAGCGCATCTGGCCGCCAGTGTATCTCTACGGGCCAGGATATCCTGCGTCTGCTCTGCGCACTGTGTCTCCGGTGCGTCTGCACAGCCCAGTGCGTCCTGTGCCAGAGCCCCACATTTGCCGGGCGACGGTAACCATCCAGGTAACCATCCAGCCAGGACGGCCCAGTGTACCCGGTGCCTGCTCCAAGAACCAGGCCTCCAGTATGTCTCCCCAGCATGGTGAGTCCTGTGCCTGCTCCAAGAACCAGGCCTCCAGTATGTCTCCCCAGCATGGTGAGTCCTGTGCCTGCTCTCAGAACCAGGCCTCCTGTATGTCTCCCCAGCCTGGTAAGCCCTGTGGCAGCTCCACGCACCAGGCTGTCCATACGTCTCCTCACTCCAGTGATGATCCATGGCACGAAGCCTCCAGTGATGATCCATGGCACGAAGCCTCCAGTGATGATCCGTGGCACGAAGCCTCCAGTGATGATGGCACAAAGCCTCCAGTGATGATCCATGGCACGAAGCCTCCAGTGGGGGGGGTACTGTCACGCCCTGGCCATAGGGAGGCTTTTATTCTCTATTTTGGTTAGGCCAGGGTGTGACTAGGGTGGGCATTCTAGTTTCTTTGTTTCTATGTTTTCTGTTTCTATGTTTTGGCCGGGTATGGTTCTCAATCAGGGACAGCTGTCTATCGTTGTCTCTGATTGGGAATCATACTTAGGCAGCCTGTTTTGCCACCTTAGTTGTGGGTAGTTGTCTGTGTTAGTGGCCTGTATAGCCCTAGTCAGCTTCTCGTTCATTTTTGTTGTTTCTTGTTTTGTGACATTCTTAATAAAATAAAATGTACGCTCACCACGCTGCACCTTGGTCCGGTCATTTCCCTGACGACGTTCGTGACATGTGTGTTTCTATTGTATCTTTCTCTCTCTCTGGAATTGAGTCAGTAACCCTCAACGTCTTCTTTGAGAGAGTCTGGTGGCCTTGTCAACTGTATCGACATCCCTGTCACTGTTAACTCATTGCCCCTGTGAAAAACCTCTTCTCTTAAAGGGATACTTTGGGATTTTGGCAATGAAACCCTTTATTTAGTTTCCCAGAGTCAGATGAACTTGTGGATAACATTTTTATGTCTCTTTATATAGGAAGTTAGAGGTAGTTTCTCGGGCTAATGCTAACTAGCGTTAGCACAATGACTGGAAGTCTATGGGTATGTATCCCTTTAAGGTTATCAATACATCTCACTGATAAAGAGTTACACGCCATGCAAGCAGGAACACACACACCCACCAACAAACACGCACACTTGACATGTGGTAGTAACTAGGTATTTACTTCAACAAGAACCCAAAAAGGAAATGACAGAATATATTAAATTAACTGTGAAACACTGAATCTCATCACTGGCCATGTGTCTCACAGTCCCTGATTGTGTTGAAATGGGGAGGGGAGAGGCGAGGAGGGTACCGCCCACCCAGACTGAGAACGGGTATCAGATGGGGCCTCTGCCAACATTCCTCGTTGTCACAGGCCCGAACCGATCCATGTGTTTCCCATGCCAATAAAGCCCCTTAAAATTAAATAGAATTGAGAGAGGGAGAGGGAGAGGGAGAGGGAGATGAGTGGGAGATGAGAGAGCGACAGAAATATAAACAGGGAAGAGGCACACACATTCTGCAGACTAGGGTGGTATTAGGGTGCCACTCAAATTTTGTGTGTTGCATGTGACTGACCATGACATGTAGAATGCAGCTCATCACTCAGACTCCTTGAATAGCATGACACTTGTGTCATGCCACTCAACTGTAGCTAGCATGCACTGTAAGTGTCATATAAATCATATATAGGTAGCATGTAGTCTGCGTCATGTCAGTCAAATGTATCGTAGCTAGCATGTAGCATGTAGTCTGTGTCATGACAGTCAAATATATCGTAGCTAGCATGTAGCATGTAGTCTGTGACATGACAGTCAAATGTATCGTAGCTAGCCTGTAGCATGTAGTCTGCGTCACGTCAGTCAAATGTATCGTAGCTAGCATGTAGCATGTAGTCTGTGTCATGACAGTCAAATGTATCGTAGCTAGCATGTAGCATGTAGTCTGTGACATGACAGTCAAATGTATCGTAGCTAGCATGTAGCATGTAGTCTGTGACATGACAGTCAAATGTATCATAGCTAGCATGTAGCATGTAGTCTGTGTCATGTCAGTCAAATGTATTGTAGCTAGCATATAGCATGTAGTCTGTGTCATGGCACTCACTACTCACATGTAGCTAACATGTAGTGTAGTCTGTCATGTCACTTACAGATAGCTAGCATGTTTCATTTAGTCATGTCTCTCCCTTGTAGCGTGTGACTCACCTGTGACATGTAGCCTGTCTCCGCTGACGTCGATCTTGAGGAAGATGCGTCCTCTGCGCTCCGTGTGGTCTGTCCCACACAGGCTTGGCACGTTCATCACACACTGATTGTGTACGTTCATGTCGCAGGCTGGACAAACACACACAAACACATTGAGTTTATAACAGGTTTAGGAGCTGGTCATAATATGGTGGAGTTCAGTTAACTGGTCATGGTGAACACACACTCTGCAAGTTATCTGCTGTGCAACACCTAACAATAGTGTTTTATTTGTCTGCAAGTTATCTGCTGTGCAATACTTAACAATAGTGTTTATTTGCCATTTCTACAATAGACCAGCCAGGTATTGGACAGAGCCTCTCTCTCTCTCTCTCTCTCTCTCTCTCTCTCTCTCTCCCTCTCCCTCTTATTCTCTAAGCGTGTTAGAGGACAACACATTGAGTGTTTTTATTAGCGGCTAATGAAGCTAATGAAGACAAACAGGAGAGGGACCAGAGGGAGAGGAGGCTACAGGCCTCCCTCCTACTTTCCTCACCCCCCCTTCCCTATCCCCGATCTCTTTATCTTCATACACCCTCACCATACCTCTCTCCCCACATCTATCCAGCCCCACCATCATTCCTATCGTTCACCCTCGTCCCTACTCTACACTCATCTGTCTAACATACCCCTGCTTCTCCTCATCCCTCTATCTCTGCCCACTCTACCTCAACCTATTCATCCCCAATTCTTCTCTTTCTCTCCCTCACCCCTATTTATCCCTTTCCTTCCTATTTCCACCTCCACCTCCCCCTCTTCCTCCTCTTCTCTTTTTATAGGTGGGAGGACAGGAGAGCCCCAGTGGCAGTCAGATCGGGAGGCTGGGATGTAATAACTAATTTGTTGGCATCAGGCCTCAGGCCTCCCCACATCAATTTATATCAATCTGTTATAATTCTGCCACCAGAGACACTAGAGATGGATGGATGGATGGAGAGGGAGGGAAGGAGGAAGGAAGGGTGATAGATGGGAAAGCTAGAGAGGTAGGAAGGGAGAGTGATGGATGTGGACAGGGAGAGATGGAGAGAGAATGACGAGTGTGGGGAGGGAACAGGAGTGGGTTGAGAGAGTATGGGAAAGATAGATAAGAGAGAGAAGAGAGAGAAGAAAGAAGAGTTGAAGAGGGAGGTGGGACATTTGGAGAGATAGGGAGCGATATGGAGAGAGTAGAAAATGTGTGGGGAGGGGAGTAGGTTGAGAGGTAGTGTGGGGATGGGAGTGGGTTGAGAGGTAGTGAGGGGATGGGAGTGGGAGTGGGTTGAGAGGTAGGGAGGGGATGGGAGTGGGTTGAGAGGTCGGGAGGGGATGGGAGGAGGGGATGGGTGGGTTGAGAGGTAGGGGGGGGAGTGGGTTGAGAGGTAGTGGGGGATGGGAGTGGGTTGAGAGGTAGTGGGAGTGGGTTGAGAGTGGGTTGAGAGGGAGTGTGGGGATGGGTTGAGAGGTAGTGAGGGCATGGGAGTGGGTTGAGAGGTAGAGAGGGGATGGGAGTGGGTTGAGAGGTGGGAGTGAGGGGGTGGGAGTGAGTTGAGAGGTTGTGAGGGGTGGGAGTGAGGGGGGGGAGTGGGTGAGGGGGTAGTGAGTTGAGAGGAGTGAGGGGGTGGGAGTGGGTTGAGAGGTAGTGTGGGAGAGAGGCCTCCCAGAGTGACAGCCCCCTGCTACTCTACAAAACCTCTGTATGTGTGTCTTTCAGAGGGGTGGGGTTAAAAGTCACATTTAAGTTGGACCTTGTGTGCATTTGACCAATAAAGTCATCTCAATCTTATGGTTCAGCTGAGTAAAGGTGTCATTAGAGATTGACTCACTGTCGCATTTCATCCCCTGGTGGATGAGTCCATAGAGGAGGGAGCCACAGTGGTCGCAGAACGTGGGACTGCCGTACGAGTGGATCTTAAACTTGTGCTTGCTTCTGGGGTCCTGGAAACACACACACAAAGATAGAAATGATTGAATTGTTTTGTCAACTGAAGCTTCCAAGATGAACAGCAGCATATGACATAAAATGCCCTGAATAAAAAAACAAACACTGCTGTGAAGAACATTTCCACTCCACAAAGCCATTTCAGATGAGGGAGTTATTGATCCATTCTACTCATTCACCCCTTCTCTATTTCATCAAATGTCAGTGCACTTCGGGACAAGTTTATTAGGACACACTGTAGCAAAGCATTTTGCAAAGGAAAAGGAAAACAAGTGTTTCTTATTAAACAAATCTGGTAGCACCTTCCTGTTTCACAAATGTTTCCCTATTTTGTGCCTAAAGAACAGTACCCAGCTCTACCAATACATACGCTTCAACTACCGGCTCGATTAAGATGGTATGCCTCCAATCCCATAATTCAACAGCCTGTCGCTCCATCTCGCCAACATCTGATGGAATAAATGTGGGATGGAGAGAAAGCTGTGGGAGCTCTGTGGAGCCAGGCAGATGCTTTGATTTGTTGTATTGTGGAACTGTCCATAATGATGAGGAAGACTTTGATGTGGATGTGGGAAAAATGTGTGTGTGTGTGTTGTGAGTGATATTTAGTACAGATATTCAGTACAGTAAATGGAGAGAGGTGAAGAGGGGTTGTACTGTAAGATAGTGTCTCAGGGGAAATAGGATGTCTATCTGTACTGTCTGTTATTCTGATGAATCCGCTTAAAATTTGCATTACATTCCGTTTTTCTTATCACTTGAAAAATCACATATTCAAATGAAAACTGTATCACACAATCAAAATGAGGTTAATCTTGAAAACATGGTTTACACTACATTATATCCTGAGTGTGAGTACGTAAGAAGCTATAGCTTCTTGACTTGTGACCCCATGGTGTCTCACTCTATACTGAGAGGAATCACTTTCTAATCCACCAGCTGTTTATGTTGGACAAAACATCTGGCAGCATCACTGGGTTAGGCTGAGCTAATGAGCCAACGTTCCATCAATGTTAGAAAGCTGACATACAAAGGAACACAACTAGGTGAAGGGTGAGACTGATTTAGACTGTACTGTATATAGAGCATCAGTCTGTACTGTATATAGAGCATCAGTCTGTACTGTATATAGAGCATCAGTCTGTACTGTATATAGAGCATCAGTCTGTACTGTATATAGAGCATCAGTCTGTACTGTATATAGAGCATCAGTCTGTACTGTATATAGAGCATCAGTCTGTATTGTATATAGAGCATCAGTCTGTACTGTATATAGAGCATCAGTCTGTACTGTATATAGAGCATCAGTCTGTACTGTATATAGAGCATCAGTCTGTACTGTATATAGAGCATCAGTCTGTATTGTATATAGAGCATCAGTCTGTCTGTAGAGCATCAGTCTGTACTGTATATAGAGCATCAGTCTGTACTGTATATAGAGCATCAGTCTGTACTGTATATAGAGCATCAGTCTGTACTGTATATAGAGCATCAGTCTGTACTGTATATAGAGCATCAGTCTGTATTGTATATAGAGCATCAGTCTTTTCTATATATTCTTTTGACTTCTCACCATGCCTTTTTCCTTCAACACATCTCTCTCTCTCTCTCTCTCTCTCTCTCACAAACTTTTCTCGAATCTCCACCACCTCTCTCTCTCTCTCTCTCTCTCTCTCTCTCTCTCTCTCTCTTTCTCTCTCACAAACTTTTCTCGAATCTCCACCACCATCTCTCTCTCTCTCTCTCTCTCTGTCTCTCTCTCTCTCTCTCAGATGCAGCCAGGGGTAAAATGGCAGAGCTTGGCCATGCGGGGAAGCGGTAGCTGTGAGTAGAGATGCAGCATGACATTCCAGAAAGAGACTGGGAGAGGAAGTGTGGAAAGGGATCATCTCCTCGACTGTCAGAGCCCTGGAGGCAGCTCTCTTTCTCTCTGTGCATGTGTTCCCTGTGCATGTGTGAGTCTCTGTGTGTGTGTGTGTGTGTGTGTGTGTGTGTGTGTGTGTGTGCGTGTGTGTGTGTGTGTGTGTGTCAGAGTGAGAGAGAACGTGTGAGTGTGTGCATGTGTGTGTGTGTGTGTGTGTGTACTCTATAGTCCTAGAGCTGTGAGTAGGGCACAGACCCAGAAAAGCACAGATGCATGTATAACACTTAAACTAAAACCTAAGCACCAGCTAAGACAAAAGGAGAAAAGGTTTTAGGCTGGGTATCTGTATAACAATTTGTGACAACTCCTGATGTATAAAGGGCTTTATAAACTACATTTGATTGATTGATTGGTTGATTGATTGATTGATTGATTGATTGATTGATTGATTGAGGGTGTGTGTGGTGGTGATTGCCAGAGCCCAGTGGGAGAGTAACCTTTTTTTTATTGAAACGTTATTTTACCAGGTAAGTTGACTGAGAACACATTCTCATTTACAGCAACGACCTGGGGAATAGTTACAGGGGAGAGGAGGAGGGATGTATGAGCCAATTGGAAACTGGGGATGATTAGGTGGCCATGATGGTATGAGAGCCAGATTGGGATTTTAGTCAAAACGCCGGGCTTAATGCCCTTACTCTTACGATAAGTGTTATGGGATCTTTAGTGAACACAGGGAGTCAGGACACACGTTTAACGTCCCATCCGAAAGACGTGACCCAACACAGGGCAATGTCCCTAACCACTACCCTGGGAAATAGCTTTTGGGGGACCAGAGGAAACAGTGCCTCCTACTGGCCCTCCACCACTTCTAGCAGCATCTGGTGTCCCATCCAGGACCACCCCTGCTTAGCTTCAGAGGCAAGCCAGCCGTGGAATGGAGGGTGGTATGCTGCTATCCAGCATCTGGTTAGCGATGCACAGCGTTAATAATTGTTGTTTTAAACAGCAGCACTCATGAATGGGTTGACTATGGGCTTTAGACAGCGTGTGTAGTTGTTCGTGACTAGGCTAAACTAACGTTTTCCTGAGTAGAGGTTTTATAGGATGTAGAAATGATACCCACTCATCGAGTTACAATGGTGTATAGAACATGCACTCAGGTGGTGTGATACAGTTTGACGTTTACTTTACATTCAGCCCAGACCAAGGCAAGTGCAATCAGTACAAATCAATATGGTACATTGAGACAAAGAAAGGAACGCTTGTTTAGTAATATATGTCAGACAAGAGGTGCTCTTTGAAAAATAAGTTGATACTGGTAGTGTGAACAATTGCACATTCTTATAGCTTTTTTAATATAGTAAATGGTGAGGGAATGTGCTGACTAGAGAACCGAATACTGGGCTCCCAAACACCCTGCCTGATCCAAGACAAATGCAGTATGACAATGTGTACTCCATAACAGGTTGAAACTCCAACACTTCAGCAGAGACAGAGTGATAATCTTGATGCCACCCAGTGATCATTGAGATCCTTTACCAAAGATCAATCTGTTACACATTATTGGGTTTCAGCTCATGGTTTGGCCCAGCCAGCCACTCCATGCAGATCAAATCAGAGAATGTTACTGTGTTACAGGGTGCCAGGAGGAAGCTGGTGTCATCGAGGCGCGATGATGATGTAATGATGTACTCCTCCGAGCGTAAGGGCCAGATCATGCAGAAGAAGAGAGGAGAGAGGAGAGTGGAGTGTGTGTGTGTGTGTTTGACGATGAGGCGATGAGGGTAGGCAACAACACATCCGCCACGCTGACCGTCAACATGAGGGCCCCTCGGGGGTGCATGCTTAGTCCCCCCCTGTTCTCCTTATTCACCCACAACTGTGTGGCCGCGCACGACTCCAACACCATCAATGAGTTTGCGGTGGTAGGTCTGATCACTGAGGACGATGGGGCAGCCTATAGAAAGGAGGTCAGTGATCTGGCAGTGTGGTGCCAGGACAGGTGTTTTTTCTAAGAGTGTATCCCCAAGCCATAAGTCTGCTGAATAGTTAACCAAACAGCTACCCAGGCTGTCTGCATTGACCCTTTTTACACTAACTCTTTTGACTCATCACATACGCTGCTGCTACTTATTATTATCTATCCTGTTGCCTAGTCACTTTATTTGTAGTTATATATACATATCTACCTCAATAACCGCATACCCCTGCCCATCAACTCAGTACTGGTATCTCATGTACAGTATATAGCCAAGCTATCATTACTCATTGTGTATTTATTCCATGGGTTATTTTTCTATTATGTTTCTATTTTTCTCTCTGCATTGGGGAAAAGGCCCATAAGTAAGCATTTCATTCTTAGTCTACACAAGCATGTGACAAATCAAATTCGATTTGGATTCCATTTGATCACCAACGGGGAAACTGATAATCAGATAATTCTCCTTTGTGTGGTGTTCTGATCTCTGAGATGAAAGGTGGTCGTGTGTGTGTGTGTGTGTGTCATACAGTAAAGAAAACTCCTGGCCTTAGCCATTGCACCAACAAAAAGCCCACCAATCTGTTCAGTATATATTGTGATGACCGTGTTTCTCTGCTCCTGACATGAGGCGAGTCTGGTAGCCAGAGAGGAAACACCCCAGGGGAGGTTTGGCTGTACTGTGCTCTGCACACTCACAGTGTCTATTTTGGTCTATTTCACCAGCAGGCCCAAGCAGTGGGGTTCTGGCAGTGTATAAATAACCTATTCTAAGGCACTGAGGCCCGTTGTCCAATGTCCTGGGGCTGATCACTACAGTGTGGTGCTCCGTAATACTTTATACATCAATGGGATTTAATGTTAAAGGAAGGGAAGACAACCACTGTTTAGATGCATCCAGAGTTCAGTTTTGAATGTAACAACGCAACAGTAAGTTCTCCCTACTTGTAACGTGGTGTTCTATATTATAATCTGTTGAATGCATCATCTGCAACATAATGTAACTAAGAAATGCCCAAAAAACACCTGATATATAACTGTATGTGTTTGTGTGTCTGGCTGTGGGAAGAGCACAAAGTTGACATGTGTAGTTGCCATGGTGATGGCTGTCAGAGATAATTCAGCAGGAGATTGACTTAAAGAGAAAGGAAGAGAGATGTGAAGTAAGAAAGAAGGATGGAGGAGAAAGATAGAGGAGAAATAATGGTTTTATGTTATTAAAACAGACATACAGTACCATGTTTTACTTATTTCATACAATTTTGAAGGTGCTACTATTGACCATTCGTACATAAGTGTGTATAGAGCCCTGTAGAACCCTGAGGTCACACATCAACCCAGTGCACCCCAGAGTGGGTCACTTTGTGTGTGCGGACGGTGTGTGTGTGTGTGTGTGTGTGTGTGTGTGTGTGTGTGTGTGTTTGTCTGGAGGTTTACAGAGGGTCAAGGAGACAGCGTCTAAGACTCTCAGTACACTCTCAAACCCCAGGGATGGACATCGGATGACCCTGCCATTACAATTGGACTTCATGAGCAATGACTCACACTGTACACAATGTCCAGATCCATTCTGAAGGTTACATGGAGATAGGGGGAGGAGAGAGATAAAGGATAGGGGGAAGGAGAGAGATAAAGGATAGGGGGAAGGAGAGAGAGAAAGGATAGGGGGAGGAGAGAGAGAAAGGATAGGGGGAGGAGAGAGATAAAGGATAGGGGGAGGAGAGAGATAAAGGATAGGGGGAGGAGAGAGATAAAGGATAGGGGGAGGAGAGAGATAAAGGATAGGGGAGGAGAGAGATAAAGGATAGGGGAGGAGAGAGATAAAGGATAGGGGGAGAGAGATAAAGGATAGGGGAGGAGAGAGATAAAGGATAGGGGGGAGAGAGAGAGAGAAGAGAGGGGACAGAGAGAGAGAGAAAGAGAGAGGAAGGAGAAACTGAGCGAGAGGGAGCGAGAGAGGGAGAGGGAGGAGAAACTGAGCGAGAGGGAGAGGAGAGAGGGAGGGGAGAAACTGAGCGAGAGGGGGAGAGAGAGGGAGGAGAAACTGAGCGAGAGGGAGAGAGAGAGGGAGGAGAAACTGAGCGAGAGGGAGAGAGAGAGGGAGGAGAAACTGAGCGAGAGGGAGAGAGAGAGGGAGGAGAAACTGAGCGAGAGGGAGAGAGAGAGGGAGGAGAAACTGAGCGAGAGGGAGAGAGAGAGAGGAGGAGAAACTGAGCGAGAGGGATATAGAGAAGGAGAGGAAGGAGAAACTGAGTGAGAGGGAGAGAGAGTGGGAGCGGGAGGAGAAACTGAGCGAGAGGGAGAGAGAGAGGGAGAGGGAGGAGAAACTGAGCGAGAGGGAGAGAGGGAGGGAGAGGAAGGAGAAACTGAGCGAGATGGATAGAGAGAGGGAGAGGGAGGAGAAACTGAGTGAGAGGGAGAGAGAGAGGGAGAGGGAGGAGAAACTGAGCGAGAGGGAGAGAGAGAGGGAGGAGAAACTGAGCGAGATGGGAGAGGGAGGAGAAACTGAGTGAGAGGGAGAGAGAGAGAGAGGGAGAGGGAGGAGAAACTGAGCGAGAAGAGAGGGAGAGGGAGGAGAAACTGAGCAAGAAGAGAGGGAGAGGGAGGAGAAACTGAGCGAGAGGGAGAGAGAGAGGGAGAGGAAGGAGAAACTGAGCGAGAGGGAGAGAGAGAGGGAGAGGAAGGAGAAACTGAGCGAGAGGGAGAGAGAGGGAGAGGGAGGAGAAACTGAGCGAGAGGGAGAGAGAGAGGGAGAGGGAGGAGAAACTGAGCGAGAGGGAGAGAGAGCGGGAGGAGGGGGGGGGGGTAGTTCCTCCCCCTTAGCATGTTAATTAGGGCCAGAAATGTTGTGCTACAAAAATGTAATACCACACACACATGCCAGCCAGGTCATTCATGATCCACTGTGAAATTAGTCCGTCCAGGTAAGCAGTTCAATCCCAGTGTTAGGCACTAGTTAGAATTGTTTTGGTTTTAACCCTATCCCAAACCTTAACCCTTAACTTAACCACTCAAAATTAATGCCAAAACTGTGATGTTTATGGACGAGGGTTTGGATGTCTGATTCTGCAGTAAGACTGTTAGAGCTTGCACACACACCCACCCACCCATACACACATGCACGCACACGCACGCACACACACACACACACACACACACACACACACACACACACACACACACACACACACACACACACACACACACACACACACACACACACACACACACACACACAAACACACAAATCCTCTTTCTACTGTGGCTAACTACCTCACACAGGCATATTCAAAGCTCATACTGCTCTCTCCTTTCACACTAACCCTCTGAACACGACAACAGTCCTTTCATCAACACTCTGCTTTCATCATCAAACAACAGGACTCATTAGTCTGGTCATGACATTAGTAAGGGTGTATTAATTCATATGGAACATTTTAATTGAGTGTGTGTGCATGTCTATTTATGTGTGTTTGCGTTATGCATGGAAAAGAGACACACAGTGTGTGACCAGCTGCAGTTACTACAGTACAGTGATCTAACAAAGAGCTGAGCCCCTTGTATCTGATACTTCATCTGGAGTATTCCTGCTGCTGTACGTTGTGAGAGGAGAGTTGTGAGGAATCACTAGAAACAAACCACATTCTGTGCACGTGAGAGGATACAACATTGGCTATTGAAAAGTTCTAGATTGTTGCTGCCTTTAAAACCAGAAGTTAGGGGTCACCATAAAGAGGCAATCAGACACCATTTAATGCCCTGTGACATTCCTGGCTGCAATTCTGCTATAGGCACTTTAAAGTGATGGAGACGTCTTATTCATGGTTCACACTGGCCTTGCTAGTTGGCTTATGTTTTGACCATGGCCTGGGCTCTCAGAGGCAGCTGGGAGAGAACAGTGATAAGGATGAGCACGTGATGAGTGTCTTGTTTGTGGAATGGGGCAGATTGCTACCAACCTCTCAGAGGAACCTGTCTATCTCACCATATGCATATCTTTCTGTCTATTAAACCTTGACCTATAGGAGTCTTATCTTTGGGTTCAGCATTTTCCACACCTTCAGCAAATTCACAATTCCAGGAACAATATATTTATTTGAACTAAACAAGTCAGTTACAGTAAAAACAAATTCTTATTTATAACGATGGCCTACTTGTAAAGCCCCCCCCCCGTCTCTCTACAGTATAATAGAAAGGGAAGGGACTGTCTCTCTACAGTATAATAGAAAGGGACTGTCTCTCTACAGTATATTAGAAAGGGAAGGGACTGTCTCTCTACAGTATATTAGAAAGGGAAGGGACTGTCTCTCTACAGTATAATAGAAAGGGAAGGGACTGTCTCTCTACAGTATATTAGAAAGGGAAGGGACTGTCTCTCTACAGTATAATAGAAAGGGACTGTCTCTCTACAGTATAATAGAAAGGGACTGTCTCTCTACAGTATAATAGAAAGGGACTGTTTGTCTACAGTATAATAGAAAGGGAAGGGACTGTCTCTCTACAGTATAATAGAAAGGGACTGTCTCTCTACAGTATAATAGAAAGGGACTGTCTCTCTACAGTATAATAGAAAGGGACTGTCTCTCTACAGTATAATAGAAAGGGACTGTTTCTCTACAGTATAATAGAAAGGGAAGGGACTGTCTCTCTACAGTATATTAGAAAGGGAAGGGACTGTCTCTCTACAGTATAATAGAAAGGGACTGTTTCTCTACAGTATAATAGAAAGGGACTGTCTCTCTACAGTATAATAGCAAGGGACTGTTTCTCTACAGTATATTAGAAAGGGACTGTCTCTCTACAGTATAATAGAAAGGGAAGGGACTGTCTCTCTACAGTATAATAGAAAGGGACTGTCTCTCTACAGTATAATAGAAAGGGACTGTTTCTCTACAGTATATTAGAAAGGGAAGGGACTGTCTCTCTACAGTATAATAGAAAGGGACTACAGTATATTAGAAAGGGAAGGGACTGTCTCTCTACAGTATAATAGAAAGGGACTGTTTCTCTACAGTACATTAGAAAGGGAAGGGACTGTCTCTCTACAGTATATTAGAAAGGGAAGGGACTGTCTCTCTACCGTATAATAGAAAGGGAAGGGCCTGTCTCTACAGTATATTAGAAAGGGAAGGGACTGTCTCTCTACAGTATAATAGAAAGGGAAGGGACTGTCTCTCTACAGTATAATAGAAAGGGAAGGGACTGTTTCTCTACAGTACATTAGAAAGGGAAGGGACTGTCTCTCTACAGTATAATAGAAAGGGAAGGGACTGTCTCTCTACAGTATATTAGAAAGGGAAGGGACTGTCTCTCTACAGTATAATAGAAAGGGAAGGGACTGTCTCTCTACAGTATAATAGAAAGGGACTGTCTCTCTACAGTATAATAGAAAGGGAAGGGACTGTCTCTCTACAGTACATTAGAAAGGGAAGGGACTGTTTCTCTACAGTATATTAGAAAGTGAAGGGACTGTCTCTCTACAGTATATTAGAAAGGGAAGGGACTGTCTCTCTACAGTATAATAGAAAGGGAAGGGACTGTCTCTATACAGTATAATAGAAAGGGACTGTCTCTCTACAGTATAATAGAAAGGGAAGGGACTGTCTCTCTACAGTATAATAGAAAGGGAAGGGACTGTCTCTATACAGTATATTAGAAAGGGAAGGGACTGTTTCTCTACAGTATATTAGAAAGGGAAGGGACTGTCTCTCTACAGTATAATAGAAAGGGAAGGGACTGTTTCTCTACAGTACATTAGAAAGGGAAGGGACTGTTTCTCTACAGTATAATAGAAAGGGAAGGGACTGTCTCTCTACAGTATATTAGAAAGGGAAGGGACTGTTTCTCTACAGTATAATAGAAAGGGAAGGGACTGTCTCTCTACAGTATAATAGAAAGGGACTGTTTCTCTACAGTATATTAGAAAGGGAAGGGACTGTCTCTCTACAGTATAATAGAAAGGGAAGGGACTGTCTCTCTACAGTATAATAGAAAGGGAAGGGACTGTCTCTCTACAGTATAATAGAAAGGGAAGGGACTGTCTCTCTACAGTATAATAGAAAGGGACTGTCTCTCTACAGTATAATAGAAAGGGACTGTCTCTCTACAGTATAATAGAAAGGGAAGGGACTGTCTATCTACAGTATAATAGAAAGGGACTGTTTCTCTACAGTATATTAGAAAGGGAAGGGACTGTCTCTCTACAGTACATTAGAAAGGGAAGGGACTGTCTCTCTACAGTATAATAGAAAGGGAAGGGCTGCTGATTGTGAATGCTATTTGTGTTTGCTTAGGCTCACACACTGGCACACATTGACAGACAAACACAGACACACGTATGCACGTATGCACGCACACACAAGCACACACGCACGCACGCACGCACGCACACAAACAAACAAAACACTCACGCACACACACAGTAAGTTGAATGTAATCATGATACTTATCCAAATGGAGACTCTGTGGAGACGTGGGAAGTTGACTTTATTAATATATTCAGTATGTTTCACACAACGGGCTCTATTTCAGCTCATCCATCATTGGACAGATGCCCCATCAACTGTGGCTGCTACCTTCCCAGAATGCAGTGCTCCAGCCTCCATTCCCCTGCTCTCCATTTCCCTGGTGTGTTCATTAAAGCCTCTCCTGTCTGAGTACAGGATGGCTCACCGTTCACACGTACGCACGCACGCACACACCCACACACACTCCCACCCACACACACACCCACATCCACACACACATACGTTAATCACTGTGATACTTCTGCCATGACCAAGGAGGACAGGCCCCAGGTGGCCAACAAAACACACACACACACACACACACACACACACACACACACACACACACACACACACACACACACACACACACACACACACACACACACACACACACACACACACACACACACACACACACGTCACACACACACACAGACCGTCTGCACAGACTAAGTACTGGGAGGCAAAGTGAACCGTCACAGGAAACAAATACCATTACAAAGTAAGCAGCCACCTTCCCATGTTCTTCACTGTTCTTTCTATTCACATCTGGTGGCATCGTATTGATCCCCAACAAAAGTCAATCTGTAATTCTGGGGGAAGAGTATAATATGAAGAGAAGTATAGATAGAGATAGATGAGGCAGAGGTCAATGGAACTCGACCAAAACAATGGAATTGCCATGGAAACATGTGGGGGAAAGATGCTGTGGGGGAAAGATCATGAATCTCCTCATTGCCCTACAGCAAAATTAGCCTACATTTAGGCTACTGTTTATATTTGTATTTCACAGTATGTTGAGGTAAACATCGGAGTATAATGCTGGTATGGATGTCAACTCCAATACATGTCCATGTCATCGTTACCAATCAACTGCATTACAGTTAAAAACGACTGTCTACCACCCATTTCTCTATGCTAGCTATGCTAATCAGCTTATATGAACAAGAGTTAGCATTTAACAGCCACTTCTACTAAACCTGAAAAGGGAATACTTCTAAATGTTATGCAGCGAAAATAGCCACACATATCCAATTCCGACTCCAGTAACAACATTGTTTTCCTGTTACAACACATCAGTCATGACGGACTTAACCAGTATCCACTTTGTTAGATCAGATTTGTTCAATGTATGCCAATCTGCCGTCCATCTTCTTCTATCCCCCACGGTCTGCGTTCCATTGACCTCTTTACCACATCCATTGCTGTCTTCCTACATCTGGCGGTGTGTTGAACCCCCGTCATACACACGGTTCAATCTGTACTGTACATCCTCCTGCATGGTAACTGTCTTGGAGTGGAGAGTCTGATCTGCTGAGGATCAGTGTTTCAAAAACACAGCTTTACACAAGTGCTTATAGGATCTGTGACGTCATGCAGAAGAACAAACACAGTAAATGACACTTCAACCAGTATGTCAAGGAGGACTGTGGGAGATTGTGGGAGCCCCCGTGTGGTATAATTATACATCATGGAAATACTCACATATAGGTTTGCCATTTGTGTACAAAATGTGGGATGTTGTGTCAAATTGTATTGGTCACATACACGGGATTAGCAGATGTTATTGCGGGTGTAGCGAAATGCTTGTGCTTCTAGCTCCAACAGTGCAGTAATATCTAACTAGTAATATCTAACAATTACACAACATAGACGCTAGTCTATGTCTAAATAAAATTTGATTTGATTTGATAGGCAGCAGCCTCTAATATGCCATTGATGGCTGTTTAACAGTCTGATGGCCTTGTGATAGAAGCTGTTTTTCAGTCTCTCGGTCCCAGCTTTGATGCACGTGTACTGACCTTGCCTTCTCGATTATAGTGGGGTGAACAGGCAGTGGCTCGGGTGGTTGATGTCCTTGATGATCTTTTTGGCCTTCCTGTGACATCGGGGCTGTAGGTGTCCTGGAGGGCGGGTAGTTTGCCCCCCGGTAATGCGTTGGGCAGACCGCACCACCCTCTGGAGAGTCTTGCGGTTGCGGACGGTGCAGTTGCCGTACCAGGCAGTGATTCAGCTCGACAGGATGCTTTTAATTGTGGATCTGTAAAAGTTTGTGAGGGTTTTAGGTGACAAGCCACATTTCTTTAGCCTCCTGAGGTTGAAGAGACTCTGTTGTGCCTTCTTCACCACACTGTCTGTGTGGGCGGTCCATTTAAGTTTGTCAGTGATGTGTACGCCAAAGAACTTGAAGCTTTCCACCTTCTCCACTGTGGTCCCGTTGATCTAGATGTGGGGTGCACCCTCTGCTGTTTCCTGAAGTCCACGATCATCTCCTTAGTTTTGTTGACGTTGAGTGAGAGATTGTTTTCCAGGCACCACACTCCCAAAGCCCTCAGCTCCTCCCTGTAGGCTGTCTCGTCATCGTTGGTAATCAAGCCTACTACCGTCGTGCCGTCTGCAAACTTGATGATTGAGTTGGAGGCGTGCTTGGCCACACAGTCATGGGTGCACAGGGAGTACAGGAGGGGGCTGATCACGCACCCTGGTGGAGCCCCAGTGTTGAGGTGGTATGGAGGTGATGTTTCCTACCTTCACCACCTGGGGGTGGCCCGTCAGGAAGTCCAGGGCCTCAAGCTTAATGATGAGCTTGGAGGGTACTATGGTGTTGAATGCTGAGCTATAGTCAATAAACAGCATTCTTACATAGGTATTCCTCTTGTCCAGATGGGATAAGGTAGTGTGATGATGATTGCATCGTCTGTGGATCTATTGGGGCGGTAAGCAAATTGAAGTGGGTCTAGGGTGGCAGGTAAGGTAGAGGTGATATGATCCTTGACTAGTCTCTCAAAGCACTTCATGATGACATGCTACGGGGCGATAGTCATTAAGTTCAGTTACCTTTGCCTTCTTGGGTACAGGAACAATGGTGGCCATCTTGAAGCATGTGGGGACAGCAGACTGGGATAGGGAGAGATTGAATATGCCCGTAAACACACCAGCCAGTTGGTCTGCGCATGCTCTGAGGATGTGGCTAGGGATGCCGTTTGGACCGGCAGCCTTGCAAGGGTTAACATGTTTAAATGTTTTACTCACTCCGGCCACGGAGAAGGAGAGCCCACAGTCCTTGGTAGCGGGTGGCGTCATTGGCACTGTGATATCCTCAAAGGGTGCGAAGAATGTGTTTAGCCTGTCCGGAAGCAAGACGTCGGTCTCGGCGACATGGCTGGTTTTCCTTTTGAAGTCTGTGATTGTCTGTAGACCCTGCCACATACTGAGTGTCTGAGCCATTGAATTGCGACTCCACTATCTCTATACTAAAGTTTAGCTTGTTTGATTGCCTTGCAGAGGGAATTATTACTCTGTTTATATTCTGCCATATTACCGGTCGCCTTGCCATTGTTAAATGCGGTGGTTCGCATTTTCAGTTTCGAGTGAATGCTACCATCTATCCACAGTTTCTAGTTAGGGTATGTTTTAGTAGTCACAGTGGGTATTACATCTCCTATACACTTCCTTATGAACTCAGGCACCGTGCGTCTAGATTATTTTCACATGCTACCCGGAATATATCCCAATGCACATGATCAAAACAATCCTGAAGCGTGGATTCCGATTGGTCAGACTTGCGTTGAATAGTACGAAGCACGGGCACTTCCTGTTTGAGTTTCTGCCTATAGGTCGGGAGGAGCAAGATTGTGATATGGTCAGATTTGCCGAAAGGAGGGTGGGGGAGGGCCTTGTAAGCATCCTGGAAGTTTGAATAGCAATGGCCGAGAGTCTTCGTAGCACGAGTAGGACAGTCAATATGTTGGCAGAATTTTGGCAGCCTAGTCCTCAGATTTGCTTTGTTAAAATCCCCAGCTACAATAAATGCAGCCTCAGGATATGTGGTCCAGTGAAGTTCTTTGAGGCCCGTCGAGGTTTCGGCTTGAGCTGGGATGTAAATGGCCCTGGCGATGACAGAGGAGAATTCTCTTGGGAGATAATATGGTCGGCATTTAATTGTGAGGTATTCTAGGTCGGGTGAACAAAATTACTTGAGTTCCTGTATGTTCCTAGAATTACACCACGAGTCATTAATCATGACCCCCCTTCTGCTTCCCGGAGAGATATTTATTCCTGTTTGCTCGATGTACTGAGAATCCTGCTGGCTTTACTGACTCGACAGAGTATCCCGAGAGAGCCATGTTTCCATGAAACAAAGTATGTTACAGGCCCCGATGTCTCTCTGGAAATAAATCCTTGGTCTAATCTCATCAACATCATTATCCAAAGACTGAACATTAGCGAGTAATATACTCGGAAGCGGTTGTTGGTGTGCGCGCCTCCTACGTCGAACCAGCAGGCCGCCTCGAGTGCCTCTCCTCCGCCGGCGATGCTTTGGGTCGGCCTCAGGAATAAGTTTCTTTGCTTTGGGTAGAGTGAACAAAGGGAAGTCGTAATTCCTGGTCGTAATGCTGGTAGTTCTGGTGAGTTACTGCCGCTCTAAAATCCAATAGTTCTTCCCAGCTATATGTAATGACACAAAACAGTACATAAAAAAACTAAATACTGCAAAGTTTTCTTAGAGCTAGTTGCTACATAATGGTGTGTAATTGTCAGGTGTGAGCAGCAGGTATGTGGTGTTTACAGTGTGTGTGTGTGTGTGTGTGTGTGTGTGTGTGTGTGTGTGTGTGTGTGTGTGTGTGTGTGTGTGTGTGTGTGTGTGTGTGTGTGTGTGTGTGCGTGTGCGTGTGCGTGCGTGCGTGCGTGTGTGTGTGTGTCATGTCATGCTGTTCTCATATTTGTGTGTATATCTGTACGGAAAGTTTGTGTGTGGGTTTACTGTCAGATATCCTGATGACCTCTGTCCTGATGCTGCTGCAGCTGTGTGAGCGTGCGAGTGTGTGTGTGTGTATGATTATGTCAGATGCTCTGATGTCCTGAACATTAGTTGGAGGCGTCAGAGAGGGAGGAAGGGGATTTTGGACACTGGCGTTTCTGTCGGTCAGCCAAACAGCAGGAGGAGGATTACTGCTACCCTTTCAGACAAGCCCATGTCCCTCCCCCCTCCCCATTTTATCCCCCCCTCATCCTCACCCCTCCTTCACTTCTCCCATCCACTTACGCAACCGAAACAGCTGCTCTCTCTCCCTCTCTTCCTAAAACAAGTGCTGACAGAAACTAATGCATCTGCAAAATGAGTAACCATAATCATATTACACTCTGACGAAAGATGTGTTGGTTGACTTTGATTCCGTGTCCTTGTATTTTCCACATTTGTTTGTTTATTGACTATAAGCTCATGATAAACACACACAGCAACAGGATCAGGCCAACATCTGGCCTGTCAGTATGGTGGTAATCCAGGAGCAGGTGTTAGAGGGAGACGGACTGACTCTCTCTTCTGTCTCTCATTCCCTCCCTCTCTTTCTCTCTCCTTCTATATTTAAACTGGAAAATCCCCTAAATCAACTTATCAGACTGGAGAACTATGACGCAAAACTCTACTAGAATGACGAGAAAACTTGACATTAGACCCAATGCGCATTTCTGGTCCAACAGTCTTAGTTTAAGCAACAGCAGACCATTTTGTGACATACAGCAGAATACGATTGATACTATTTGATGCTCCACTTGATGGTATGCATGGGTGGGATCTTACTATTGAGATATGAAGCCATTGACTTTGATGTAATAAAAAGCCATTGGTGAGTGTGTGTGACAATCCATAAATATGTAGCATAATATAGTATATCATATTATATTAATATATGAAATAAGCCATAGTAGAGACTTCCTTTTGATAAAACGGCAGCATGGGTGGAGAGCCAGACATTTCAGAATAATGACAAAGTTCTGTTTGTGTCCAGACCCCTCCACACACACATAAAGACACTGAGAAAATGACACTGAGACAACGACACTGAGAGAGCGACACTGAGTTAACGACACTGAGACAACGACACTGAGAAAACGAGACAAATAACGACACAGAACGAGACTGAGACAACAACAGGGAGAGGACGACACAGAGAGCGACACTGAGAGAACGACACTGAGAGAACGACACTAAGAGAACGACACTAAGACAACGACACTGAGACAACGACACAGAGAGAAGGACACAGAGAGTGACACTGAGAAAACGACACAAATAACGACACAGAGAACGACACTGAGACAACATCACTGAGACAACGGCACTAAGAGGATGACACTGAGAGAACAACACTGAGAGAATGACACTGAGACAACGACACTAAGAGAACGACACTAAGACAACAACACAGAAAGAAAGTAGGAGATAAAAAGTAGGAGATTAAAATTGTGTACAGTTGAAGTTGGGAGTTTACATACACACATTGGTAGCATTGCCTTTAAATTGTTTAACTTGGGTCAAACGTTTCGGGTAGCCTTTCACAAAATTCACAATAATTTGGGTGAATTTTGGCCCATTCCTCCTGACAGCTGATGCAACTGAGTCAGGTTTGTCGGCCTCCTTGCTCGCACACGCTTTTTCAGTTCTGCTCATAAATTTTCTATAGGATTGATAAAGTAGAGAGAAAAAGAGAGGGAGTTGCTGAACTGGATAGTGAGGGGGAAGCAATGTGATGGAGACATTCCATTCCTCCTTCCACTCTCCCCTCTCTGTGTGTGTGTTTCAGAGGAAAGCCTCTGTCGTTTGGGGTTTACAGCAGACACTGGTGGGCGATGACACCTCCTCTCATTACTGCTTCATGTCTGGCCTCCCACAGACAATCATCTACAGAGAGAGAACAATGCGTGTGTGTGTTTATATTACTATCCTCGGGGATACCGGAAATCACAAAAAATGATCAAGGAAGGACGACTCACAGGGGAGTTTCCACCCTCCCCTCCTCTTCCTCTTCCTCCTCTTCCTCTTCTGGGGTGTGATGACCCACATGACAAAATACTACAGTTTACTATAGAATACTACAGTGCTTACTGTAGAATTCTAATCTGTAGTATACTGTATAATACTATACTACACACTGTAGTATCCCTCAATCATATGTAGTACTTTCTATAGAATGTTATAATATACTGTGGAATACTATAGTAAATACTAAGTATTATCTGCAAAAAAAACACTGTAGTAAATACTACAGTACTGTCCACAAATACACAACTATTTTTTTAAACTATTGTACATACTAAAGTTTTTAATTGACATATACCCTGCCCATGCCTCTCCCGCATATCTCAATTTGTGACACCCATAAGTGAGAAATCTACATGCCAAGTAAGACCATATTGTGTTCCTTACAGGTTATAGAAATTAGTAGAAGCGCTGAACTTTCTGTTCAGCCACCAGTCTTATCTACATGTTATGGAAAATTTGCTCTCTAGTAGGTTTGCTGAAGGAGAAAGCCCACTTCTATGCCAAAGATAATAAATAATACAGTAAATCCTACATTATAAACGGGTGGTTCGAGCCCTGAATGCTGATTGGATGACAGCCGTGGTAAATCAGACCGTATACCACGGGTATGACAAAACCATTATTTTTACTGCTCTAATTTATGTTGGTAACAAGTTTATAATAGCAATAAGGCACGTCGGGGGTTAGTGGTAAATGGCCAATATACCACGGCTGTCAATATTAGAGTATAATACAGTGTACTACTGTGTTCAATGTAGTGTTTTTGCAGACTTTAGACCACAAATACACTACAGTGAATATTATTAGTAAAAAAACTACAGTGAATACGATAGTATTTCTACCATAGTATACTATAGTATGTGTTCATGTGGGGAATCCCATCCTGAAACAAAGCATCCTGTCCTGTAATGCTGTGTCTATGGAACCATAGAGGGAATGTGAGGTGAGGGGGATCTGCGGCGTGAGTTATTATGGCTGCATCAGCACATTCAGACTCAGGCTACTGGAACAGCTGTGGTTCATACTGCAGACTGGAAACATAGAGGGGCGAGAGAATGAGAGGGGATGAGAGAGGATGGGAGGGAATGAGAGGGGATGAGAGGGGAGAGGAGAGTGATGAGAGAGAGGAAGGGGGAGGAGGGAGAAAGGGAGAAAGGGAGAGAAGGAGAATGGAGGGGAGGGTAGAGAGGGAAGCATGGAGTGAGAGAGGAAAGCTTTAACTATGTACAGACTCAGTGAGCATAGCCTTGCTATTAACAAAGGCTACCGTAGGCAGACCTGGCTCTCAAGAGAAGACAGGCTATTTGCACACTGCTCACAAAATGAAGTGGAAAATGAGCTGCACTTCCTAACCTCACGCTAAATGTATGACCATATTAGAGGCACATATTTCCCTCAGATTACACAGATCCACAAAGAATTAGAAAACAAATCAAATGTTGATAAACTCCCATATCTGCTGGGTGAAACACCAGTGTGCCATCACAGCACCAAGATTTGTGACCTGTTGCCACAAAAAAAGGGAAACCAGTGAAGAACAAACACCATTGTAAATACAACCCATATATATGTTTATTTATTTTCACTTTTGTACTTCAACTATTTGCAAATCGTTATAACATTATACATAACCATAATGATTTTTTAAAATGTTGAAACTGTTGTGAGTGAAATGTGAAATGTTTACTGTTCACCTTTGATTGTTTATTTCACTTTGTTTATTCCCTTTTTCACTTGCTTTGGCAATATAAACATGTTTCCTATGCCAATAAAGCCCTTTCAATTGAATTGAATGGAATTGAGAGGGAAAGAGAGGGGGAGGTGGGGAAGGGGGAGGGAGGGAAAGTAAAAGAGAAAGGATGTTCTCTCTGTCTGTCTGTGGGAAAACAAAGCCCATGTGATTTTATACTACCTCACTGTGTGACAAGCATAAGAGAGTCAGTGTGCTCTATTTCCAGTAGAGAACCCTCTGGGGAGAGAGTCAGTGTGCTCTATTTCCAGTAGAGAACCCTCTGGGGAGAGAGTCAGTGTGCTCTATTTCCAGTAGAGAACCCTCTGGGGAGAGAGTCAGTGTGCTCTATTTCCAGTAGAGAACCCTCTGGGGAGAGAGTCAGTGTGCTCTATTTCCAGTGGAGAACCCTCTGGGGAGAGAGTCACACCTCTCCACCTTCTAAAAACCCCACAGGTGTTCTGACACATACACACACACACACACACCGCACAGTCCTCAGGAGACAGGGTCTCTCGCTCTTCGCGCAGGGGCTTTTTTGGGAGACGAAGCACAATGTAATCTTCAAAGGCTTCATGTTCTAGACAGGGTGGAGGGAGGCAGGGAGGAGGGGATAAGAAGGGTTGGGAGGAGAAGATGAGGAGAAGAGATGGGGAGGCAAATAGGATGGCATCCTCAAGAGACAGACACAAATCAGTGTGTCCTTAGACAGACAGATCTTGACTACTAAATAGACTAATAAGAATATTTTCCTGTGGCCTCTTTAACTCTGAATTCACCAGCAGTTTACAAGCAGAACATTTGACTCTGACAACATAGAGATGGGGAAGTTGAAAGCAGTTTACAACCACTATAGATCACTCAAACATGACAAACAGTGTCAAGCAAAGAGAAAAAACAGAAAGACTTGCTGTCACTACCCTCAAACCCTCCAGACAGATGTTACTGTCCATCCTGCAATGAATTAAAACAAATAATAGAGACATTTCAAGTGTTATATTATGGCAATACAGTGCATTCAGAGAGTATTCAGACACCTTGACTTTTTCTATCACGGATCAAGGTAAGACCCAAGTGCAGACTGTGTGAAGTAACAATGTTTATTGTAACAATAGGGGCAGGTAAACGACAGGTCAAGACAGGCAGGGGTCGATAATCCAGAGTAGGAGCCAAGGTACAGGACGGCAGGCAGGCTCCGGGTCAGGGACAGGCAGAGTTCAGTCATCCAGGGGTGGAGCGAAGGTACAGGACGGCAGGCAGGCTCCGGGTCAGGGACAGGCAGAGTTCAGTCATCCAGGGGTGGAGTGAAGGTACAGGACGGCAGGCAGGCTCCGGGTCAGGGACAGGCAGAGTTCAGTCATCCAGGGGTGGAGCGAAGGTACAGGACAGCAATCAGGCTCAGGGACAGGCAGAGAGGTCAGGCAGGCGGGCTCGGAGTCAGGACAGGCAAGGGTCAAAACCAGGTGGGCTCGGAGTCAGGACAGGCAAGGGTCAAAACCAGGTGGGCTCGGAGTCAGGACAGGCAAGGGTCAAAACCAGGTGGGCTCGGAGTCAGGACAGGCAAGGGTCAAAACCAGGTGGGCTCGGAGTCATGACAGGCAAGGGTCAAAACCAGGTGGGCGAGAAAAAAGAAACTGGAGAAGGCAGGAGCTGAGACACAATACGCTGGTTGGCTTGAACAAACAACACGAACTGGCACAGACAGTCAGAAAACACAGGTATAAATACAGAGTTATAAGAGGGGAACATGGCCAACACCTGGAGGGGGGTGGAGACAAGCACAAGGACAGGTGAAACAGATCAGGGTGTGACAGTTACAGCCTTATTCTAAAATGGATTAAATCACTTTTTTTCCTCATCAATCTACACACATTACCCAATAATGACAAAGCAAAAAACATTTTTTAGAAATAGTTGCAAATGTATTAAACATAAAAAACAGAAATACCTTATTTACATAAGGATTCTTACCCTTTGCTATGAGACTCAAAATTGAGCTCAGGTGCATCCTGTTTACATTGACACGTGGTAAATTCAATTGATTGGATATGATTTGGAAAGGCACACACCTGTCTATATAAGATTCTACAGTTGACAATGCATATCAGAGCAAAAACCAAGCCATGAGGTCAAAGGAATTGTCCATAGAGCCTCGAGACAGGATTGTGTCAAGGCACAGATCTGGGGAAGGGTACCACAAACTTTCTGCAGAATTGAAGGTCCCCAAGAACACAGTGGCCTCCATCATTCTTAAATGGAAGAAGTTTGGAACCACCAAGGCCTCCCAGCTAAACTGAGCAATCAGGGGAGAAGGTCATTGGTCAGGGAGGTGACCAAGAATTCGATGGTCACTCTGACAGGGCTCCAAAGTTCCTCTGTGGAGATGGTAGAACCTTTCAGAAGGACAACCATCTTTGCAGCACTCCACCAATCAGACCTTTATGGTAGAGTGGACTCTCAGACCATGAGAAACAAGATTCTCTGGTCTGAAGAAACCAAGATTGAACTATTTGGCCTGAATGCCAAGCGTCATGTCTGGAGGAAACCTGGCACCATCCCTATGGTGAAGCATGGTGGTGGCAGCATCATGCTGTGGGAATGTTTTTCAGCGGCAGCGACTGGGAGACTAGTCAGGATTGAGGGAAAGATGAACGTTCAGAGAGATCCTTGATGAAAACCTGCTCAAGAGCTCTCAGGACCTCAGACTGGGGTGAAGGTTCACCTTCTAACAGGACAACGGCCCTAAGCACACAGCCAAGACAATACAGGAGGGGCTTCAGAACAAGTCTCTGAATTTACCCTGAATGGCCCAGTCAGAGTCCGGACTAGAACCCGATTGAACATCTCTGGAGAGACCAGAAAATAGCTGTGCAGCGACGCTCCCCATCCAACCTGACATAGCTTGAGAAGATCTGCAGAGAAGAATGGGAGAAACTCCCTAAATACAGGTGTGCCAAGTTTCATACCCAATAAGACTCGAGGCTGTAATCGCTGCCAAAGGCGCTTCAACAAAGTACTGAGTAAAAGGGTCTGAGTACTTATGTAAATGTAATGTCTTTTTATTTTATGAATTTGCAAACATTTTTAAAATCCTGTTTTTGCTTTGTCATTATGGGGTATTGTGTGTAAATTAATGAAAAGGGCAGGAACCTAGGAAGGAACCTAGAGAGGAACCAGGCTCTGAGGGATGGCCAGTCCTCTTCTGGCTGTGCCGGGTGGAGATTATAACAGAACATGGCCAAGGGGGGTCAAATAGTAATAATCACAGTAGAGGGTGCAATAGGTCAGCACCTCAGGAGTAAATGTCAGTTGGCTTTTCATAGCCGAGCATTCAGAGGTAGAGACAGCAGGTGTGATATAGTTAAACGATGTGCAAATAGTTAAAGTACTCTCTCTCTCTCTTTTTCCTCTCTCTCTCTCTCCCTCTCCCTCTCTCTCACTCTCTCTCTCTGTCCTTCTCTTTTCCTTACCTCTCTCACTCCTCTCCCCCTCCCCTCTCTGCCAGCCCTCCCATGGCCCCCCTCCCTGGTGGTGACATTTCACACTAGGCTGTCTGCGCCTCCAGTCTGATGAATAGGTCAGCTCCCTCTCGCGGTCGGGCCCCAGACACTCTCTGTCTGTCTGCACGCGTGCATGAGCACACACATGCACGTCCACAGCAATATGCATGCACACGCACACACACACTACAGGAACCTCTTCTTATCACGTTACTTAAGCCAACGCGGCTGCAAGATATCCCTATACAAATGTAGGATCTTAATTTGACCAGCTAATCACAGCAGGAGAATAATCCTGCAGCAGCAGGACATTTTAATTATTGTGTGGATTATAATTAATGGACATTTCTATAGGGGTTGATAACATTTTTGTTAGAGCAAATAAAGTCTGAGCTTTTAAAGTGGAAATATAAAACTTTAGAAGCTTTTTTAAACCTTGAATAATCTCCACAACTACAGGGTGATCAAATTAAAATCCTACATCTGTATACTACTACTGTAGCACATTTATTTTCATGCAGTATCAGTGCCCACAGTCAACACACCACTGACCCACCCTGCTTTCTTGTTTGTGTTGGATAGCGTTAAAAGTCCATGGGAAAGTAAGGGTTTAGCCTCCCAACAGGATTACATGAGAATGCTAACACCTCTATTTCCAGATTCTTGTGTAAGGATGCTGACCAAACCTCTCAGAAAGACAGGGCCAGTACAGCCAGAGATTACCACTGGGAATAGGTATCCTCTTGCTCTCTCTCTCTCTTCAATTCCAAGGGATTTATTGGCATGGGAAACATATGTTTACATTCCCAAAGCAAGTGAAATAGATAATAAACAAATGTTTAAAAAACTATAAAAAATGAACAGTAAACATTACACTCACAAAGTTCCAAAGGAATAGAGACATTTCAAATGTCATATTATGGCTATATACAGTGGTGTAACAATGTATATACAAAATAGTTAAATAACAGAATGGAAAATAAATAAACATACTTCACTGGTTGCCCTTTTCCTCTGGCAACAGGTCACAAATCTTGGTACCGTGATGGCACACAGTGTAATTTCACCCAATAGGTATGGGAGTACATCAAAATTGAAATTGTTTTCTAATTCTTTGTGGGTCTGTGTAATCTGAGGGAAATATGTGTCTCTAATATGGTCATACATTTGGCAGGAGGTTAGGAGTACAGTTTCCACCTCATTTTGTGGGCAGTGTGAACATAGCCGGTCTTCTCTTGAGAGCCAGGTCTGCCAACCGCAGCCTCTCTCAATAGCAAGGCTATGTTCACTGAGTCTGTGCATAGTCAAAGATGTCTTTAATTTTGGTACAGTCACAGTGGTCAGATAGTCTGCCACTGAGGGGAGCAGTGGTCTAAGACTCTACATCGCAGTGCTAGCTGTGCCACTAGAGATCCTGTCGCAGCCGGCCGGGACCGGGAGTCCCATGGGGCGGCGTACAATTGGCCCAGCATCATTCAGATTAGTGGAGGGTTTGGCCGGCAGGGATGTCCTTGTTCCATCGCGCTCTAGCAACTCCTGTGGCAGGCCGTTTGTCAGGTGTTTGCTCCAACACATTGGTGTGGCTGGCTTCCGGGATAAGTGGGCAGTGTGGCTCTCGACATTCGCCTCTCCCGATGCCGCATGGGAGTTGCAGCGATGAGACAAGACTGTATCTACCAATTGGGGAGAAAAAGGGGTAAAAGAAAATATATATATTCTGCCACTGTTTACTCGCTGTTTAGGGCCAAATAGCATTCTAGTTTGCTCTGCTTTTTTTTTGTTAATTCTTTCCAATGTGTCAAGTAATTACCTTTGTGTTTTCTCATGATTTGGTTGGGTCTAATTGTGTTTCTGTCCTGGGTTTGTGTTTGTGAACAGCTTTCTTAGGGGACTCTTCCCCAGGTTCATCTCTCTGTAGGTGTCTGAACATAGCATCTATCTATCTATTTTATGGGAGACACTTAACTGCCAAATATACCATGTTGTTTTGACATTCTGTCAAGGTGTCTGTGATGCTATAATTAGATTTAGACTTTATTTTCTCCACAAGGAAACTTCCTTTATGATATCTGGCAGAGTTTAAAAACACCATTACTGGTGCCTTCATGAAAGGGGTGTTAGCTATTAGACAACGAGCAGTGTGAGGGTATAGGCTAGCATGCTGATCTAAACTCTAATAAATGTTACCTGAGTCAACACAAACAGACCCAAACTGAAGAAAGCTACGTTATTGTTGTTCATTAACAGATAACAGTCCCTTTAATCACTTCTCACCACCTCTGGTGTTTTTCATCAGTCAAACAAGTTCCCTGTGGAACAATCCCAGTCTGGCACCTA
>NW_024608962.1:62500-93571 GCF_018296145.1 Oncorhynchus tshawytscha
GGCACTGGAGGCATACACACATAGATACTGTACACGCACACACACACTACACCCCTATACACAGTGCGTCTCGTCCACCATCCAACCTCCACCCTCCACCCTTGTGTCCTGAGAGCTAGGGAGGATTATGAACCCACACAATGACACATTGGCCTATTCATTACAGCACTAGATCTCATCTCACAGGCTGAGCTCTGGCTGAGTAATTACTCCCAATTAACTGTGCCCTGATTACAGCTACTGCTATTGTTCTTCACTCCTGGAGGAACAGCACTCTGCTACCTCCCACAGACAGCCGCACACACACACACACACACACACACACACACACACACACACACACACACACACACACACACACACACACACACACACACACACACACACACACACACACGCTCTCTCTTCTGACTGGGAGAGACAAATCTCAGGTCCACCGTGAAGTCCTCAGGAAAAGATTAGCTTGATTTGACTAAATTCTGACAAATATAATTATTTTGTGTTGGAATGGAATCAAGACCCAAGGGATTCCTCCAAGGTCTCTCTCTCTCTCTCTCTCTCTCTCTGCCACACACATTTAGTTTAGTTATTGTTCTCTCTCCCTGATTCACTGCTTCCCTTGCTTTCTCTCTCGCTCTCTACAACTCTCTCTTTCTCTCTTTCTCTCCCTCTACTCCCCTGAAAATGTCAGGAATCCAAGGTTGGGAGGGATGAGGGCTAAGCTACCATGTATTGTTTATGGTGGGTTAGGAGGGCTGAGGGCTAAGCTACTATGTATTGTTTATGGTGGGTTAGGAGGGCTGAAGGCTAAGCTACCATGTATTGTTTATGGTGGGTTAGGAGGGCTGAAGGCTAAGCTACCATGTATTGGTTATGGTGGGTTGGGAGGGCTGAGGGCTAAGCTACCATGTATTGTTTATGGTGGGTTAGGAGGGCTGAAGGCTAAGCTACCATGTATTGTTTATGGTGGGTTAGGAGGGCTGAAGGCTAAGCTACCATGTATTGGTTATGGTGGGTTAGGAGGGCTGAGGGCTAAGCTACCATGTATTGTTTATGGTGGGTTAGGAGGGCTGAAGGCTAAGCTACTATGTATTGTTTATGGTGGGTTGGAGGGCTGAAGGCTAACCTACTATGTATTGTTTATGGTGGGTTAGGAGGGCTGAGGGCTAAGCTACTATGTATTGTTTATGGTGGGTTGGAAGGCTGAAGGCTAAGCTACCATGTATTGTTTATGGTGGGTTGGAGGGCTGAAGGCTAAGCTACCATGTATTGTTTATGGTGGGTTAGGAGGGCTGAGGGCTAAGCTACTATGTATTGTTTATGGTGGGTTGGAGGGCTGAAGGCTAAGCTACTATGTATTGTTTATGGTGGGTTGGAGGGCTAAAGGCTAAGCTACCATGTATTGGTTATGGTGGGTTAGGGGGGCTGAAGGCTAAGATACCATGTATTGTTTATGGTGGGTTAGGAGGGCTGAGGGCTAAGCTACCATGTATTGTTTATGGTGGGTTAGGAGGGCTGAGGCTAAGCTACCATGTATTGTTTATGGTGGGTTAGGAGGGCTGAGGCTAAGCTACCATGTATTGTTTATGGTGGGTTAGGAGGGCTGAGGGCTAAGCTACCATGTATTGTTTATGGTGGGTTAGGAGGGCTGAAGGCTAAGCTACAGTGTATTGTTTATGGTGGGTTGGAGGGCTGAAGGCTAAGCTACCATGTATTGTTTATGGTGGGTTGGAGGGCTGAAGGGCTACAGTGTATTGTTTATGGTGGGTTGGAGGGCTGAAGGCTAAGCTACCATGTATTGTTTATGGTGGGTTAGGAGGGCTTGGAGGGGCATGTATTGTTTATGGTGGGTTGGAGGGCTGAAGGCTAAGCTACCATGTATTGTTTATGGTGGGTTGGATGTATTATGTATTGTTTATGGTGGGTTGGCTGGGCTACCATGTATTGTTTATGGTGGGTTGGAGGGCTGAGGGCTAAGCTACCATGTATTGTTTATGGTGGGTTGGAGGGCTGAAGGGCAGTGTATTGTTTATGGTGGGTTGGAGGGCTGAAGGCTAAGCTACCATGTATTGTTTATGGTGGGTTGGAGGGCTTAGGGCTAAGCTACCATGTATTGTTTATGGTGGGTTGGAGGGCTGAAGGCTAAGCTACTATGTATTGTTTATGGTGGGTTGGAGGGCTGAGGGCTAAGCTACCATGTATTGTTTATGGTGGGTTGGAGGGCTGAGGGCTACCATGTATTGTTTATGGTGGGTTAGCCTATGTATTGTTTATGGTGGGTTGGAGGGCTGAAGGCTGCTACCATGTATTGTTTATGGTGGGTTGGAGGGCTGAAGGCTAAGCTACCATGTATTGTTTATGGTGGGTTGGCTGGGCTACCATGTATTGTTTATGGTGGGTTGGAGGGCTGAGGGCTAAGCTACCATGTATTGTTTATGGTGGGTTAGGGCTGAGGGCTACCATGTATTGGCTGAAGGCTAAGCTACCATGTATTGTTTATGGTGGGTTGGAGGGCTGAGGGCATGTATTGTTTATGGTGGGTTGGAGGGCTGAGGGCTAAGCTACCATGTATTGTTTATGGTGGGTTGGAGGGCTGAGGGCTGAGGTTTAGGGTCTAAGCTACCATGTATTGTTTATGGTGGGTTGGAGGGCTGAGGCTAAGCTACCATGTATTGTTTATGGTGGGTTGGAGGGCTGAAGGCTAAGCTACCATGTATTGTTTATGGTGGGTTAGGAGGGCTGCTACTATGTATTGTTTATGGTGGGTTGGAGGGTAAGCTACCATGTATTGTTTATGGTGGGTTGGAGGGCTGAAGGCTAAGCTACCATGTATTGTTTATGGTGGGTTGGAGGGCTTAGGGCTAAGCTACCATGTATTGTTTATGGTGGGTTGGAGGGCTGAAGGCTAAGCTACAGTGTATGCTAATATCTCTTACTTCTATTCTATTGAACCATCTACTTCATGTCCGTATTCTTATCTTTTATTATGTCTTATTGTTGTTGCATTGTTGAGAAGGAACCTGCAAGTCAGCATTTGGTCATACACTGTATACCATGTGTGTCCTGTACATATGACTAATACAACTTGAAACTCAACTATTAAGTATGCAGTAGGCTCGCTCTCCATGTACTCTATCTCTACTTGAAACAAACACTCTCGGGCCAACATGTAAGTGAATACTGTATATATTCTCCATCTAGTAATTTCTTTATCTCCCTCGATCTCCATCACAGTCTCATTCTTTTCTTCTCTACCGTCCTTCCTCCCTTTTCTTCTCCTCTCTTGGTCTTTGGGGTTTATTTGTGATGTCAGCAACACAGGAATCAGTCATTGTTGTGCAGCATGTGTTTTTTAATGAGCCCCACTGTTACTAAGATGAAGGAAGATCATTCGAAAATCACAAACAGTACACACACACCAAGTGTGCAAATACACACAAGCATGCACACACACACACACACACACACACACACACACACTAGTATTACATAATTATGACTCTTTGTGTGTTTTCTTCACCATAGTACGTAGGAGAAGATGTGTGGGTGTTGGATGGTTGCTAGTCTTTCATGTAATCATCAGGGCCATATTATTTTCCTCTGCTTTCAACTTCTCTCAGGAGGTTTTCCATTGGTTAATAATAATCATACTACTTGAAAACGGATCTGAAAAAAAGGCAGAAAATTGACTGCCATTAAAAAAGGGATTTCTCCATGACAGCCAAGACTGTAGTGAATAGGAGAAGCCAGGCAGCCTTCCACCACTAGCAGTTAGCCACTACAGCACTGAGTCAGGGAGACACCACTGGAGCAGTGCATCATAGCAATGGACAGAAAGTCAAACTTGGTCTGTCAAAGTAAATCTACTGCTGCTGTGAGAGGCTGTTTCCTCTGCTTGACAAGTCTGACTGTCTATTTTCTATCATAACAGAGCAGAGGCGGGAGGAAGGGGTGTTGAACTAAGAGAAAGGTCCACAGAGGTCAAAAACTCAGGCTATCCACTCTAGCACTCTCTCCAGGATTCTGCGAATCACATAATTTAATGCAAAACCAAGCAATTCACACATTATAACCAATCAGCACACTTTTATCGCATAAAAAGGTCCAATCAAAAGAGGGTTCGCAATTTCTACCACTGTTACAGCAGAAAACAGCCCACTCAAACCAGTTTTCCCCTCTGTCATTGTGTGAAGCTGAGGGTTGATGACTGACAGATTACGACTGACAGGCAGAACAAAAATCACAAATAAAGACCGTGCAAAATGATTTACAAATGTTTTACATGAAAGTCGGGACAAATTGTTTTGCACTCCGTGCAACGTTGTGTTAGAGCACAAGAGAATGTCTCTTCGAATCAGCAAAGCAAGTGAAAAGAATGTCCGAACAGCCACCACTGCAGCAGATCCCTGTGAACAAAGTGATAGCAGGGAAATCTGTGGTAGTGATGTATAGTTCGCAAACAATTAATTCTTTTTTAACTCTTGTAGCCATTTCACCGTCTAGTGGTCTCATGGGTGGAATGTTATTAATGTTATTAATATTTTTCTGAATCTCATAATTAATAATCATTATTTTAAAAAACAAGTAAAAAATGTTGTGTTTCTATGTCAAACGGTTTTGTTATATTTCAGTCTTCTGTGATGTAAATAAAGTGAAACATTGGGGTGCAAACACAAAATGTAACACATTTCAACTTATATCTGATATGGTACAGGTGTCTTTTTTTAAAGTCCATAACCATGTGTGTGAGGTGTATACTTTTGTTTCAAAGTAGATTTATTTAAGATTACCAAGAAACATGCTGTGACCCTGATTGAGCCCACTACAGTAACAAGGTAACTGACTCAAGAGACATTATTATTTTGTTTTGAACTTCTGGCCGCAATGAATGACTGAATCGCAATGAAGGACTGATACACGCTCCTCCGGCTCAGCACAGCGGCTCCAGAGACCAGCTCAGACCAACAACTGTCTTTCATATGTATGTGCAAGAAAACAGATCATGCTGCAAGTGTGAGGACAGACGCTGGGAGACGAGAAGCAAGTACAGGGAGTGAAGATATAATGAATAAACAGACATATAACAAAACAAGAACAGTGTCTGGACAGGGGGAACAAACAACATTAATGCAGACAGGGAGAAGAAACTGAGGAAGTGACAGATATAGGGGAGGCAATCAATAAGGTAATAGAGTCCAGGTGAGTCCCATGAAGCGCTGATGTGAGTAACGATGGTGACAGGGGTGCGTAATGATGGGCTGCCTGGCGCCCTCGAGCACCAGAGAGGGGAGCCGGAGCAGGCGCAACAGCAGGCAGCATAGAGACAAACTTGGATTAAAATCGTACTATTGCTTATAGTTGAAGTCAGAAGTTTACATACACCTTATCCAAATACATTTAAACTCAGTTTTAGTATTTGGTAGCATTGCCTTTAAATTGTTTAACTTGGGTCAACTGTTTTGGGTAGCCTTCCACAAGCTTCCCACAATAAGTTGGGTGAATTTTGGCCCATTCCTCCTGACAGAGTTGGTGTAACTAAGTCAGGTTTGTAGGCCTCCTTGCTCCTTGGAAGAACCATTTGCGACCAAGCTATAACTTCCTGACTGATGTCTTGAGATGTTGCTTCAATATATCCACATACTTTTCCTTCCTCATGATGCCATGTATTTGTGAAGTGCACCAGTCCCTCCTGCTGCAAAGAACCCCCACAACATGATGCTGCCACCCCATGCTTCACGGTTGGGATGGTGTTCTTCGGCTTGCAAGCCTCCCCCTTTTTCCTCCAAACATAACGATGGTCATTATGGCCAAATATTTATATTTTTGTTTCATCAGACCAGAGGACATTTCTCCAAATAGTACAATATTTGTCCCCGTGTGCAGTTGCAAACCGTAGTCTGGCTTTTTATGATGGTTTTGGAGCAGTGGATTCTTCCTTGCTGATCGGCCTTTCAGGTTATGTCGATATATGACTCGTTTTACTGTGGATATAGATACTTTTGTACCTGTTTCCTCCAGAATATTCACATGGTCCTTTGCTGTTGTTCTGGGATTGATTTGCACTTTTCGCACCGAAAATACGTTCATCTCTAGGAGACAGAACGCGCCTCCTACCTGAGCGGTATGACGGCTGCGTGGTCCCATGGTGTTTATACTTGCGTACTATTGTTTGTACAGATGAACGTGGTACCTTCAGGCATTTGGAAATTGCTCCCAAGGATGAACCAGACTGCAAACAATTGTTGGAAAAATCACTTGTGTCATGCACAAAGTAGATATCCTAACCGACTTGCCAAAACTATGGTGTAATTTGTGTAGTGGTTGAAAAACGAGTTTTAATGACTCCAACCTAAGTGTTTGTTTGTAAACTTCTGACTTCAACTGTAGCAGAAATGAACATTCAGTAAAGCTGCAGCAAAATCAAGTATTTTTTCATGTATCCTGATCAGGTCATAAACTCTTGGCCCTAGTTATAGCTTACAATGCCCATCCGATCTGCTACTCCATTCTTGGAAATAAAGCTGCTATCTAGAACCTAAAAGAGTTCTTCGGCTGTCCCCGTAGGAGAATCCTTTGAAGAACCCTTTTGGGTTCCATGTAGGACCTTTTCCACAGAGGGTTCTTCATGGAACCCAAAACAGTTCTATGTGGACAGGCGAAGAACCCTTTTGGGACCCTTTTTTCTGAAAGTCTACTTCAATATAAACTCACCAGGAAAATCTCCAAGCCCTGTGCATAGCATAAGACATCAGCAGATTATAACAAACACTTACCCTTCCCTCAGAGTAATAGTTATGTTGGTGACATTTCATTGACAGTTTGTAATAATTAATGGCTATCTCCTGCAGGATAAATCTCACCCACCAGACCTTGAATAATGTGCCCTGCCACCCACCGTGTGCTCAATCACAGAGAATGTCTGCACTGCAGGTGCCCACTGTCTGTCTGTGTGTGTGTGTGTGTGTGTGTGTGTGTGTGTGTGTGTGTGTGTGTGTGTGTGTGTGTGTGTGTGTGTACCCAGTGTGAGTGTGTTTGGGCATTGGAGCGATCTCCTGGCAGGGGTGGTGGTTGATGACAGATAATGACAGTAAATAGGCTGGGTAACACTTACCATGGTAGAGCCACACAGGGACACTAAAACACAGAGTTGAATACAGTAGCAAGGAGTACCAAACAGGGGCACTTAACATGGTAGAGCCACACAGGGACACTAAAACACAGAGTTGAATACAGTAGCAAGGAGTACCAAACAGGGGCACTTAACATGGTCAAAACATGTTGACACAACAGTAGCTAAGATGGGGAGAAGTCTGTCCATAATAAAGCGCTTCTCTACCTTCTTAACAACACTATCAACCAGGCAGGTCCTACAGGTCCTAGTTTCTACCTTCTTAACAACACTATCAACCAGGCAGGTCCTACAGGCCCTAGTTTCTACCTTCTTAACAACACTGTCAACAAGGCAGGTCCAACAGGCCCTAGTTTCTACCTTCTTAACAACACTGTCAACAAGGCAGGTCCTACAGGCCCTAGTTTCTACCTTCTTAACAACACTGTCAACAAGGCAGGTCCTACAGGCCCTAGTTTCTACCTTCTTAACAACACTGTCAACAAGGCAGGTCCAACAGGCCCTAGTTTCTACCTTCTTAACAACACTATCAACCAGGCAGGTCCTACAGGCCCTAGTTTCTACCTTCTTAACAACACTGTCAACAAGGCAGGTCCAACAGGCCCTAGTTTCTACCTTCTTAACAACACTATCAACCACGCAGGTCCTACAGGCCCTAGTTTCTACCTTCTTAACAACACTGTCAACAAGGCAGGTCCAACAGGCCCTAGTTTTGTCACATCTGGACTACTGTTCAGTCGTGTGGTCAGGTGTCACACAGAGAGACTAAGGAAAATTACAATTGTTTCAGAACAGGGCAGCACGGCTGGCCCTTCAATGTACATGGAGAGCTAACATTAATATGCATGTAAATCTCTCATGGCTTAAAGGGGAGGAGAGATTGACTTCATTACTACTTCTTTTTGTAAGAAGTGTTGACATGCTGAATGCACCGAGGTGTCTGCTTAAACTACTGGCACACAGCTCAGACACCCATGTATACCCCACAAGACATGCCACCAGAGGTCTCTTCACAATCCCCAAGTCCAGAACAGACTATGGGAGACACACAGTACTACATAGAGCCATGACTACATGGAACTCTATTTCACATCAGGTAACTGATGCAGGAGAATCAGATTTTAAAAACAGATAAAAATACACCTTATGGAACAGTGGGGACTGCGAAGAGACACACACACAGGCACAGACACACACATGATAACATTCTACACTCACGTACATTGTAATATTGTTGTATGATGCTGTTATACATGTTGTGTTGTAAATATATAGTGTTGTAATAATGTTATTTGATGTACTACTTTATTTTTAGTTTTATGTGTGATGTAAGTGCCTGAATGTGTAACCCCAGGAAGAGTAGCTGCTGCCTTGGCAGGAACTAATGGAGATCCTTAATAAACCACAGGAAGAGTAGCTGCTGCCTTGGCAGGAACTAATGGAGATCCTTAATAAACCACAGGAAGAGTAGCTGCTGCCTTGGCAGGAACTAATGGAGATCCTTAATAAACCACAGGAAGAGTAGCTGCTGCCTTGGCAGGAACTAATGGGATCCCTAATAAACCACAGGAAGAGTAGCTGCTGCATTGGCAGGAACTAATGGAGATCCTTAATAAACCACAGGAAGAGTAGATGCTGCCTTGGCAGGAACTAATGGAGATCCTTAATAAACCACAGGAAGAGTAGCTGCTGCCTTGGCAGGAACTAATGGAGATCCTTAATAAACCACAGGAAGAGTAGCTGCTGCCTTGGCAGGAACTAATGGGATCCCTAATAAACCACAGGAAGAGTAGCTGCTGCATTGGCAGGAACTAATGGAGATCCTTAATAAACCACAGGAAGAGTAGATGCTGCCTTGGCAGGAACTAATGGAGATCCTTAATAAACCACAGGAAGAGTAGCTGCTGCCTTGGCAGGAACTAATGGAGATCCTTAATAAACCACAGGAAGAGTAGCTGCTGCCTTGGCAGGAACTAATGGAGATCCTTAATAAACCACAGGAAGAGTAGCTGCTGCCTTGGCAGGAACTAATGGAGATCCTTAATAAACCACAGGAAGAGTAGATGCTGCCTTGGCAGGAACTAATGGAGATCCTTAATAAACCACAGGAAGAGTAGCTGCTGCCTTGGCAGGAACTAATGGCTCCAAATAAACCACAGGAAGTGTAGCTGCTGCCTTGGCAGGAAATAATGGGATCCCTAATAAACCACAGGAAGAGTAGCTGCTGCCTTGGCAGGAAATAATGGGATCCCTAATAAACCACAGGAAGAGTAGCTGCTGCCTTGGCAGGAAATAATGGGATCCCTAATAAACCACAGGAAGAGTAGCTGCTGCCTTGGCAGGAAATAATGGGATCCCTAATAAACCACAGGAAGTGTAGCTGCTGCCTTGGCAGGAAATAATGGGATCCCTAATAAACCACAGGAAGAGTAGCTGCTGCCTTGGCAGGAACTAATGGGATACCTAATAAATACAATAAAGATACAGAGAGGGGCTCATACGGTAATTACATAGAGAAAGAGGCTTGGGACTGGAAGCATCCCATAGAAAGGACAGCGATCATTACACAGAGAGGTTTGGGACTGGAGGCATCCCATAGAGAGGACAGCGATCATTACACAGAGAGGTTTGGGACTGGAAGCATCCCATAGAGAGGACAGCGATCATTACACAGAGAGGTTTGGGACTGGAAGCATCCCATAGAGAGGACAGCGATCATTACACAGAGAGGTTTGGGACTGGAGGCATCCCATAGAGAGGACAGCGATCATTACACAGAGAGGTTTGGGACTGGAGGCATCCCATAGAGAGGACAGCGATCATTACACAGAGAGGTTTGGGACTGGAAGCATCCCATAGAGAGGACAGCGATCATTACACAGAGAGGTTTGGGACTGGAAGCATCCCATAGAGAGGACAGCGATCATTACACAGAGAGGTTTGGGACTGGAAGCATCCCATAGAGAGGACAGCGATCATTACACAGAGAGGTTTGGGACTGGAAGCATCCCATAGAGAGGACAGCGATCATTACACAGAGAGGTTTGGGACTGGAGGCATCCCATAGAGAGGACAGCGATCATTACACAGAGAGGTTTGGGACTGGAGGCATCCCATAGAGAGGACAGCGATCATTACACAGAGAGGTTTGGGACTGGAGGCATCCCATAGAGAGGACAGCGATCATTACACAGAGAGGTTTGGGACTGGAGGCATCCCATAGAGAGGACAGCGATCATTACACAGAGAGGTTTGGGACTGGAGGCATCCCATAGAGAGGACAGCGATCATTACACAGAGAGGTTTGGGACTGGAGGCATCCCATAGAGAGGACAGCGATCATTACACAGAGAGGTTTGGGACTGGAGGCATCCCAGAGAGAGGACAGCGATCATTACACAGAGAGGTTTGGGACTGGAGGCATCCCATAGAGAGGACAGCGATCATTACACAGAGAGGTTTGGGACTGGAGGCATCCCATAGAGAGGACAGCGATCATTACACAGAGAGGTTTGGGACTGGAGGCATCCCATAGAGAGGACAGCGATCATTACACAGAGAGGTTTGGGACTGGAGGCATCCCATAGAGAGGACAGCGATCATTACACAGAGAGGTTTGGGACTGGAGGCATCCCATAGAGAGGACAGCGATCATTACACAGAGAAGTTTGGGACTGGAGGCATCCCATAGAGAGGACAGCGATCATTACACAGAGAGGTTTGGGACTGGAGGCATCCCAGAGAGAGGACAGCGATCATTACACAGAGAGGTTTGGGACTGGAGGCATCCCAGAGAGAGGACAGCGATCATTACACAGAGAGGTTTGGGACTGGAGGCATCCCATAGAGAGGACAGCGATCATTACACAGAGAGGTTTGGGACTGGAGGCATCCCATAGAGAGGACAGCGATCATTACACAGAGAGGTTTGGGACTGGAGGCATCCCATAGAGAGGACAGCGATCATTACACAGAGAGGTTTGGGACTGGAGGCATCCCATAGAGAGGACAGCGATCATTACACAGAGAGGTTTGGGACTGGAGGCATCCCATAGAGAGGACAGCGATCATTACACAGAGAGGTTTGGGACTGGAGGCATCCCATAGAGAGGACAGCGATCATTACACAGAGAGGGATTATACATGGACACTTACAGTAGAGAGACTCTAACCAACTATGCACGGAGAGGCTTGGGACTGGAAGCATCCCATAGAGAGGACTCTCCAGAGCCTGGGGATGTGTGTGTGTGTGTGTGTGTTTGTGTGTGTGTGTGTTCGTTTGTGCGTGTGTGTGTGTGTTTGTTTGTGCGTCTGCATGTGCGTGTATGTGTGAGCGCGCATGTGCGCGTGTGTGTGTGTGTGTGTGTGTGTGTGTGTGAGTGTGTCTGCGTGTATTGGGAATCAGTGTTCTTCACAGTCCTTCATTTAAATCTTTTATACTTAGTGTATATATTTCTCATGAGGAAAGGTGTGATGTTTTCAGTTCCACACCATGTCAACAGGTCTATAAACAGAGTGGTGTATGTCTGAGACTGAGCTTCCTGTGATCTCTTCAGTCCTCACACCTCAAGAGAAGAATAGAGGTGGGAATAGGCCTGCTAAGGCCAGAACAGCAACAAGCTAAACTGGCAATATATATACAATATATACTGTATAAAGTCACTTGCCCCCAATCCCCACTTCCCCAAAACACATGTAAATATAGGACTATTGTCACGGCCGTCCTCCTCTTCATCTGAAGAGGAGAGGCGAGAAGGATCAGACCAAAATGCGGCGTCGTAAGTGTCCATGGTAAATCTTTAATAAAGAAAATACTGACACTGTATACAAAACAATAAACAAATGACAACCGTGAAGCTACAACATAGACAATCACCCACAAACAAACAGTGCAACCCAGGCTACCTAAGTATGATTCTCAATCAGAGACAACTAATGACACCTGCCTCTGATTGAGAACCATACTAGGCCGAAACATAGAAATGCCCCAAAACATAGAAAAACAAACATAGACTGCCCACCCAACTCACGCCCTGACCATACTAAATAAATACAAAACAAAGGAAATAAAGGTCAGAACGTGACAGTACCCCCCCCCAAAGGTGCGGACTCCGGCCGCAAAACCTTGACCTATAGGGGAGGGTCTGGGTGGGCGTCTGTCCGCGGTGGCGGCTCTGGCGCAGGACGCGGACCCCACTTCACCATTGTCTTAGTCCGCCTTATTGTCCGCCTCCGTGGCTTTCTCACCATGGCCACCCCTCTCAATGACCCCACTGGACAGAGGGGCAGAAGCTCTGGACAGAGGGGCAGAAGCTCTGGACAGAGGGGCAGAACCTCTGGACAGAGGGGCTCTGGCGCCTCTGGGCTGACGGGCTCTGGCGCCTCAGACTCCGGCAGCGGCGCCGGACAGGCGGGAGACTCCGGCAGCAGCGCCGGACAGGCGGGAGGCTCCGGACAGGCGGGAGGCTCCGGCAGCAGCAGGCGGGAGGCCGGACAGGCGGGAGGCTCCCGGACAGGCGGGAGGCTCCGGCAGCGGCGCCGGACAGGCGGGAGGCCCGGCGCCGGACAGGCGGGAGGCTCCGGCAGCGGCGCCGGACAGGCGGGAGGCTCCGGACAGGCGGGAGGCTCCGGCAGCGGCGCCGGACAGGCGGGAGGCTCCGGCAGCGGCGCCGGACAGGCGGGAGGCTCCGGACAGGCGGGAGGCTCCGGCAGCGTCGCCGGACAGGCGGGAGGCTCCGGCAGCGGCGCCGGACAGGCGGGAGGCTCCGGCAGCAGCGCCGGACAGGCGGGAGACTCCGGCAGCGGCGCCGGACAGGCGGGAGACTCCGGCAGCAGCGCCGGACAGGCGGGAGACTCCGGCAGCGGCGCCGGACAGGCGGGAGGCTCCGGCAGCAGCGCCGGACAGACAGGACCACCTGCAGGGAGGAGACAGAGAGACAGCCTGGTGCGTGGGGCTGCCACAGGAACCACCAGGCTGGGGAGACCTTCAGGAGGCTTGGTGTTAAGAGGAGGCACCTGAAGGACCGGGCTGTGGGGGAGCACTGGAGCTCTGGTGCGCAACCTTGGCACCACTCCCCCAGGCTGGACAACTATTTTAGCCCGGACCCTCCAGAGTGCAGGCACAGGTTGAACCGGGCTGTGGGTAAGCACGGGAGATCTAGTGCTTACTACACGCACCTCTCCCTTAGGCTCCACTCCCACATTTGCCCGGCACGAGCGGAGCGCAGGCAGAGGACGCACTGCACCTCCCAGCGCCCGGAGACACAGCACGCAGAGCCGGCGCAGGATAACCTGGACCAAAACTGCGTACCGGCGACCAGACCCGCTGAGCAGGCACCATACGCCCTGGCTCAATGCCCACACTCACATGGCACTTTCGGGGGGCTGCCCTATAGCGCACCGGGCTATGGGCACGCACTGGCGACACCGTGCGCTTAACCGCATAACACGATGCCTGACCAGTAATGCGCTGCTTATAATAAGCACGAGGAGTGAGCTCAGGTCTGCTACCTGGCTTAGTACCACACCTCGTCTGCCCCCCCCAAAAAAATTTTTGGGGCTGCCTCTCGTACCTGTCGCACTGCCGTGCTGCCTCCTCATATCGCCGGCTCCTCTCTCCGGCTGCCTCTGTTCTCCTAGCTGCCTCCACCTGTTCCCATGGAAGGTGATCCTTTCCCGCCAGGATCTCCTCCCAGATGTAGCAACCCTTGCCATCCAATACATCCTCCCATGTCCAGGAGTCCTGTGATGCTGGCCGCTGTTGTTGCCGCTGCTGCTGCTGTCGTCGCTGCTGTTTACCACGCCGCTTGGTCCGAGTTGGGTGGGTGATTCTGTCACGGATTTCCTCCTCTTCATCTGAAGAGGAGAGGCGAAACGGATCAGAGGACCAATATGCGGCGTGGTAAGTGTCCATGGTAAATCTTTAATAAAGAAAATACTGACTGTATACAAAACAATAAACAAATGACAACCGTGAAGCTACAACATAGACAATCACCCACAAACAAACAGTGCAACCCAGGCTACCTAAGTATGATTCTCAATCAGAGACAACTAATGACACCTGCCTCTGATTGAGAACCATACTAGGCCGAAACATAGAAATGCCCCAAAACATAGAAAAACAAACATAGACTGCCCACCCAACTCACGCCCTGACCATACTAAATAAATACAAAACAAAGGAAATAAAGGTCAGAACGTGACAACTATAAATGACGCCTTCTTGTATTATACTTGGAAAACATTTGTATTCTATTTAACTGAGCCATTACTTTGTTGTTATTCTTATCTTTTATAATTTCTTATTGTTGTTGCATTGTTGAGAAGGAACCTGCAAGTAAGCATTTCATTGGACGGTGTATACCATGTGTATCCCTGGTTATAATCGCTATCAGCTGATAATACTAGAGGCAGACCCACTGACACAGGTACTAAAGGATTCCTCCATGCTTTAGATAGGGGTGCAATTCCACTAAATAGAGCATGGGCCTAATTAACGACAGGAACTCAGTGCTCCTTCTGTGACTTCTGATATCAGCTAAATCCTAACTTAAGATACCCAGATGTTGTACCTCTGACCTCTCACCTAAATCATTCATTGATGCCAAATGCAGCATGGCCACCAATAGAAAAACACACACAACTTTCTCCTACTGCTATTCTCAGTTTCCCTACACTGATCAGATGATCTGGTATAGAACACATCCATAGATTCAACACCACCAATCCCCCAAATTCATTAACACAGTAATACTCTGGGTTGCGTCATCAGAGATGAGGCTGATGACTGCAGCAGATTGCAATATGATATCAGTAATGACATCAAACAACATATTACATAAGCATTAATATTCCCATGGCAGCTGTTCCACTGGGGTGGCTGAGGCACCTTTGCTTCTTTTTAGTTGCCTTATTGTGCATCTGATGTTTAGGTCAATAGAATGTAATCAGTTTTTTAAATGACCTCCCATCTAAATGGATTAATTTAAACCATATGGCCTACATATGCATATACACCATAATTTGCAAATAAATTCATTAAAAATCCTACAATGTGATTTTCTGGATTTTTTTTCTCATTTTGTCTGTCATAGTTGAAGTGTACCTATGATGAAAATTACAGGCCTCTCTCATCTTTTTAAATTGGAGAACTTGCACAATTGGTGGCTGACTAAATACTTTTTTGCCCCACTGTATGGTCGACAGTATATATTGCTTGATATACTAAACATATCAACATGTCTGTTCATAGGTTCAATGTTGCATTTTTGTAATGTTTCCAGAAAATTGTTTTCCAAAAACAGATAATTAAAATAAACATTATTTTAGTTTACTCAGAAGTCTATTAGAATTATTTCTGAAAGGTGATCACGTTTTCCTCTTAAATATCTGGGGTCTCAAGAGGGTTAACGTTATCTTTCTGTTAGCTTTACCATCATTCTCGCCTCATATCCATTTCTACACAAGAACTCGGCTGACAGTAATCTAAGCACTAGTCTGCATGTGCTGATGATTTACAGACAGAGAGATTATCAACAACATTATTCAAATCCAAACCTTAACCATTAGGCCAGGAAATGCACTGAACAACTGACCTTAGATCAGTGCTCATAGACAACTTCCCCCTAGTGAAGGTGAAGGTCTCAACAGACTCTAGCTGTCATCTGTTCTGCATGGTTTAACTGATGGTTTAACTTTAGTCAGAACTGATGGGTTCTGACTCCTAAACTTGAAATATTCAGGTATCCTATGGAAATGAGGAATGAGGAGTGCCATAGTCTGGTTTCTACACCAGCAGTTAATGGTTATCTGGGGGAGGAATGTATATATGGTGGAGGCAATTAAGCTTGGAATGTTCTGAGTAAAGGAAAGGCAATCACATGGTTGCAGTCACTGATAACAGTGGAGAGACGTGGTTTAGTGAGGAATGGGGCCGAGGTCAGGTCACATTAAAGGAGAAGGAACAGTTTATTGCCCGCATCACTTAACTTCCTGCCTAGAAATAAAGATGTACTGTTCAGAGGGAAGGAGGATACTTCATCCAAATTGGGGTCTATATACTTGTGCTGGTGGAAAAATGTCTTTGTCTGTTCAGCTGTCCAACCCTTTGCGTGAATAAACTTGGTTATAGTTGTCCGTCAGTTTTTACCCTGTTATTTAGAACCTAACAGAACTAACATGTGGAGTGAGCTCACGGCTGGTTGCTTAGAGTTAACGGTTTGTTAGCAGCGAGCCGCTAGCATGGTAATGGCTGTTTTAGCGAGTTAGAGGTAGCCTGGCTAACTGCTGTTGCCTGTGCGGCTGGCTGGCTATTCTCAGCTGTTGCTTTGAGTTAGCGATTTGTTAGCAGTGAGCTGCTAGCAGGGTAATGACTGTTTTAGCAAGTTAGTGGTAGCCTGGCTAAATGCTGTTGCCTGGGCGGCTGGCTGGCTCTCCCAGCTGTTGCTGTGGGTTAGCGTTTTGTTTGCGGTGGCTGTTGCTGTGGGTAAGTGTAGCAGTGAGCCACTAGCAGGGTTAATGGCCTGTGACAGGCAGGTTAATAGCGTGGAACACGGCCATTACTGTCAGATAAAGATGTAGGTCTATGCAAGGCAGCTGAGGGCCTCGGCAGTCAACAGATTTATTAACAGTGAACAAGGGGAGAATCAGATCAGATCAAGTACTGTTCATTTGATAATGACACTCAAAGTCACAGATCAATACGGTAGCCAACTCTATAGGCTGAAAGCAATGGTTTGGTAAGACACCATGCTGCAATCTAGGTATTTCTCTTTCACATTAATTTATATTCCCAAAGCCAAAGAGGGGAGAGGGTGAAACGAGGGATTTGTCACACTCTACCTCTCCACCTGTCAAAGTGTCCCAGGGACGAAGAGCCGACAAGCCACAGCTCTTTTCTTCTTCTCTCTCCCCCTCTCTCCAGCTCCCTCTCTTCCTCTCCCACTCGTTTTCATTGCATTGTTTTGTAAGAACACTTTTTTATTGTGCTCTTATTATTTCTCTCTTATTATTTCACATTTATGAGGATACATAATACAGTCTAGGATAAGGAGAGGAACTGAAGAGGTGAATATTCAATATTTGACGTATGACTCTCCCTAATATCCCTCACTCCTCTTGTTTTTTAACACCATCTATTGTTCTCCCCGACTGCAGCACTGATCACAGTATATGACGGATACATGAAGAAACATCCTTGTTAACACAAGTTAGAACATCTGGCCTGTGTGTTCCTCTGTCAGTGGCCGAAGGTAAAATTCATACCCATAGTAGGGAGGAGCTCTGTTCGTTCTCTCTCTCTCTATCTCTCTTTCTTCTCTCCCCCCGCTTTCTCTCTCTCTCTCTTCTCTCCCCCGCTTTCTCTCTCTCTCTTCTCTCCCCCGCTTTCTCTCTCTCTCTCTTCTCTCCCCCCGCTTTCTCTCTCTACTCTCTCTCTCTCTCCTTCCCCCCCCCCCCCCCCTCTATCTCTCTCTTCTCTCCCCCGCTTACTCTCTCTCTCTCTCTCCTTCCCCCACCCGCCCTCTCTCTCTCTTCTCTCCCCCGCTCTCTCTCTCTCTCTCTCTCCTTCCCCCACCCCCCCTATCTCTCTCTCTTCTCTCCCCCGCTTTCTCTCTCTCTCTCTCTCTCTCTCTCCTCTTCCCCACCCCCTCTATCTCTCTCTCTTCTCTCCCCCGCTTACTCTCTCTCTCTCTCTCTCTCTCCCTCCTCTTCCCCACCCCCTCTCTCTCCTCTTCCCCCACCCCCTCTATCTCTCTCTCTTCTCTCCCCCGCTTACTCTCTCTCTCTCTCTTCTTCCCCACCCCCCTCTCTCTCTCTCTTCTCTCCCCCCCTTACTCTCTCGCTCTATCTCTCTCTCTCCTCTTCCCCCCTCTATCTCTCTCTCTTCTCTCCCCCGCTTACTCTCTCGCTCTATCTCTCTCTCTCTCTATATATATATATATATATCTCTCTCACTCCCCCTTCTCTCCCCCCGCCCGCCCTTTCTCTTTCTCTCTCTTTCTCTGTCTCAGAATTTGGCCCTGCCCCAAAGGCACCTTGAGAGAAAAGACAAATTGCAAACAGTCTGTGATGGCTACACAGATCCATACCTGTTTATCAGTGAACAAATCTGACATACCGGTATCATAGCTTAATGTACACTAAGGTACCATCTATCATGTGTTTATAAATTTGACAATACAAACCGTTCTCATTCAATTGATGGGTATATCATACATGATCAATAATAAACACTTATAAATCAATGGTTGCAACTGTGAGTTCATGTGGCCACTCTAGGTAGTAATGTAACCCTCTGGATCGCAGTGAGAAAGCTATTATCACCTCCTAACTGATGCTTCCAATTCCAACTCAATTCATGTCTTCAATAATCTACTTTCATTTCAAGTAGATCTCTTAACACCTCCCCTGCCTGGCTCTCCACAGCTCTGTCCTCTTCTCTCCAGGAGGAGCTACAGGCCATGTCACAAATGGCACCCTGTTCCCTATATAATGCACTACTTTGATCAGAACCCTATGGGCCCTGATCAAAAGTAGTGTACTACATAGGGAATAGGGTTCCTTTGTGATGCTGCCTCAGTATGCCCACAGAGACACCTGGCTAATGATACCACTAGTTCAGCTTGTCACAGCAATTAAGGCCCTATGCTGTAATGTTGCCTACACTTTAGCAGGGTCCCAGAGCCGATGGGGCCAGGTGTTAAGGAGTCCCATAATGAGAGAGGAGGTCAGGAGTATGTGGTTGTAACGATGGGACATTAAAGTCATAGATCTTAATGGCATGGATCTAAATCATTATTCAAGGCCAATGTTGTAAATCTCTCTTTTTCTATTTGTAGACCATCAGAAAGTCGGCTTTAAAATTCATTTCCCAGGGAGGAATATTTATGATGCACATGTTTCTGACTCCAGTTACTGTGAATCCTAACCAGATAGATGTAGAATACATTGCTCACTGTAACACAGAACTGTCTTGATCTTCCTCGATAAGAAATACCATTGGCTACTCCTAGACCATGATAAACCTCTGACATAAACAGAGCCATGGATTGATTACTTAAGAAGGCGGGAGCTAGGAGAAAATAAATTGAAAATCATTGGTACGGTGGCAGGTCATTCATCTCTACTGATTGTAAAAGCAAATCAGAATGGAGCATCAGACAAGAGCAAAAAAAAAAAGAAGCTGATCCTACAACAACAACACATTGATTTTAATACCAAATGCACGGCGGTGGCTTAGAAGGAAATAAGACTCACGCATACGCACGCACGCACGCACGCACACACACACACACACACACACACACACACACACACACACACACACACACACACACACACACACACACACACACACACACACACACACACACACACACACACACACACACACAATATCAAACCCATGCAGATGCAGAAGAGGCAATCAGATAGAAGAGCTCTGAACACAGCTAAAACAAGCTCCAGGAGAGTGATTGACATGAACAGACCAAAAACAGATGGTTCAAAAGAGGAAATACAAAACGGAAACGCAGCAACACCAATATACATATAGTGAAATAATCATTGCAACATCAGTCTTGCAATCTGGACTGACACTAATCCCCAAATGACATTGCCTCAAACAATCTGGCTTTAATGGCACAGTGAGTGAGCTTTGGCTGGTGGCCATTGTCATTATATACATGTATCTCTACAGCCTCCATGGCTCGGGGAGCAGGGTTTCCAATGATTTCCATTCACTGGTTGCTCTTTGGAGGGATGCTTGACATGCACATCAGTAGAGTGTGTCACAGGTCCATCAGGGTGAATGAAAAGGTGACTGGAGAGAAAGAAGGACCACTTTCACCAGTGCTTGACTCTGACTGAAATAGGTGCCGGTACTCATTAAAAGTCAAGCACTGCTTTTACTATAGATGCTAATGTGAACCAACTCTTTTATTCTATCTCTGTGATTTCCCTGTGCTCTTTCCCTTTCTCTCTCTCTCGCTCTCTCTCTCTCTCTTGCGCCATTTGTATCAATCAAACCATTGATGATGTCATCCATGGTCTGAGGGTGGTACAGAGGTCATGACCCATAGCAGTGTGTGTGTGTATACAGTACATACTATATGTGTGTGCTTGCGTATATCATGCGTGAGTGTGTCTGCGCTCATTGCAGGTCCAGCCTCTAGCTTCCAGCCAGACGAAGGGGAGAGAGCAAGAGAGAGGGGGAAAGGACAGCGAGAGACTGAGTCAAGGGCCAGTGGGCAGGGATGGATGGATGGATGGAGGAGTGAAGGGATGTGGAGGAGTGGAGGGATGGTAGTTAGTCATTCACACTGAGGTCAGGTGTGAAACAGCCAAGATTGTGGAGGATTCACATCCATCATGTTACTGTTCATTCACCTCCATCATGTTACTGTTCCTTCACCTCCATCATGTTACTGTTCCTTCACCTCCATCATGTTACTGTTCCTTCACCTCCATCATGTTACTGTTCCTCCATCATGTTACTGTTCCTTCACCTCCATCATGTTACTGTTCCTCCATCATGTTACTGTTCCTCCATCATGTTACTGTTCCTTCACCTCCATCATGTTACTGTTCCTTCACCTCCATCATGTTACTGTTCCTTCCTCCATCATGTTACTGTTCCTTCACCTCCATCATGTTACTGTTCCTTCACCTCCATCATGTTACTGTTCCTTCACCTCCATCATGTTACTGTTCCTCCATCATGTTACTGTTCCTTCCATCATGTTACTTTTCCTCCATCATGTTACTGTTCCTTCACCTCCATCATGTTATGTCCTCCACCATGTTAATGTTCCTTCACCTCCATCATGTTACTGTTCCTTCACCTCCATCATGTTACTGTTCCTTTCATGTTACTGTTCCTTCCTCCATCATGTTACTGTTCCTTTCATGTTACTGTTCCTCCATCATGTTCCACATGTTACTGTTCCTTCACCTCCATCATGTTACTGTTCCTTCACCTCATGTTACTGTTCCTTCACCTCCATCATGTTACTGTTCCTTCACCTCCATCATGTTACTGTTCCTCCATCATGTTACTGTTCCTTCACCTCCATCATGTTACTGTTCCTTCACCTCCATCATGTTACTGTTCCTTCACCTCCATCATGTTACTGTTCCTTCACCTCATGTTACTGTTCCTTCACCTCCACCATGTTCCTGTTCCTTCACCTCCATCATGTTACTGTTCCTTCACCTCCATCATGTTACTGTTCCTTCACCTCCATCATGTTACTGTTCCTTCACCTCCATCATGTTACTGTTCCTTCACCTCCATCATGTTACTGTTCCTTCACCTCCACCATGTTACTGTTCCTCACCTCCATCATGTTACTGTTCCTTCCATCATGTTACTGTTCCTTTCACATGTTACTGTTCCTCACCATGTTACTGTTCCTTCACCTCCATCATGTTACTGTTCCTTCACCTCCATCATGTTCCATGTTCCTTCGCCTCCATCATGTTACTGTTCCTTCATGTTACTGTTCCTCCATCATGTTACTGTTCCCTCCATCATGTTACTGTTCCCACCGTCACCATGTTACTGTTCCTTCATCACCACCATGTTACTGTTCCTTCATCCACCATGTCATTACTGTTCCTTCACCTCCATCACTGTTCCTCCACCTGTTCCTGTTACTGTTCCTTCATCACCACCATGTTGATCTGTATCAAGTCTCTATCTTGGTCCTTCTAGATCAGTGAAGATGAGGATGGAAACCAGTCTAGAGGAGGAGAAGGAAGAAATGAAGAAGGATGGAAACCAGTCTGAGAAGTGATGAGCACCAGTAGCAACCATCTTGCACTATTTTAGTATTCAGACAGGGCTGTCGCCTGTGCAACACTAAGTCCCCTGTTCTGTTTAAACAGAGCCCAGTGACTGGGTAGAGGCTGGACTGGGTACACAGAGCCAGCAGGAAACAGGCAGGCCTAAACAGGCTTGACAGGAGGGAACACTCACAGCCAGCAGCAAAAGGGGTCCTGTGTGGGGTGTGTGTGTGTGTGTGTGTGTGTGTGTGTGTGTGTGTGTGTGTGTGTGTGTGTGTGTGTGTGTGTGTGTGTGTGTGTGTGTGTGTGTGTGTGTGTGTGTGTGTGTGTAAAATACAACATCAAATCTAAGTTGTTCAAGTAGACAAAATGTTCAACTCAGTAAGTAAACAGTGGTTATTAAAAGTCATTATCCACACACTCAAATCATATTAGCAGTGTTTATGTCTGACACGTGATGGAACAGGGTGTGTGTTTGTGTGTGCTTGCTTGCACAAACTGTGTGTGTTAATGTGTGTGTGTGTGTGTTTGTTAATGTGTGTGTGTGTCTGCTAAGGAGGGAACAGTCTCGTTAGCAGGCCTTCCACAAAAACCAACAGCAAAACAAACATTTTAAAACGGTTCTGATGGTTATTTGATTTCTTCATCCATAATCCTCAGTTACATGATTATACGGTAATTGTCCCAGTCCTATTTCTGATAGCCCAAACACTCACTTCTAATTGGCTGGCTGTGTGTGTTTGTGTTTGTACATGACTGATCAAAGTGTAGACAAGCAGCACTGCACAAATGGGACAGATGGGTGCTTGTGTAGGGGATGTTCACATACAGTAGGCCAGGGACCGTCAACTAGATTTAGCCACGGGCCGATTTCTTCTTCAGCGAACATAATTACAAAGGATTTGTAAACTGCAAATTGACCGCAAGAAGCCCAAACAGATATAATATTGGACTAAAACATAATAATTTCAAACCTTTCTTACATTTGTATACGATCTCATACTGTATATCTCTCTATTATGGGTGGGAATGCTTTGGGCTGACAGTTGGGGAACCCTGAAGCAGCCTATACTGCTCTGAGTGTGTGTGTGTTCTAAGTGGATCTATGTTTGTGTTTATTCCGGCTGGCATGCCAGGCCACAGTAACACGCCCCAAACAAACATCATCATCCTAATCATCATGGTCACAGCGTAAACACACACACACAACACACACACACACACACACACACACACACACACACACACACACACACACACACACACACACACACACACACACACACACACACACACACACACACACACACACACACACACAGCCACAGCCACAGCCACAGCCAGGCAGGCAGAACACAGCGTTGTGGGTATGCTTGCCTTCCACAAACCAGAGCCACTTATCTAACCAAGGACACACACAGGCCTGGGGAAGTAGAGAGGGACAGGGGACTGACTGAGTGTGTACAGGGTCACACACATCCTAAACAGAGCTGCCCTCCATCAAGAAACACTGTGCCCTAACAGGCTCTGAAAGGGGATGTATGTGTGTGTTTTGTGATTGAGTGTGTGTCTGTGTGTGTGTGTAGGGACGATTGGGAGGGCCTGTGTTTGGCTCGCACATTGGTCCTCCTCATTAAAACAAACAGGACAAACAATGCTGTTCATACATTACACACACAGTTATTTTGAGACAGTTTTCAAAGCCATTTGTCATACAGCATTTGCAGAGAGATGCTGGGAAGATGAAAGTCAGTGTGTGCGTTTTGTCAGTTTGAGACATTTGCTAATGAGACAGCTAAAATTGACTGCTCCTTATTTACACAGTGTAAGGTGTGTTTGTGTTTGTGTTTGGGAGAGAGTGAAAGAGAGAACGAGACAGACAGAGAGAGAGAGAAACAGAGAGAGAAAGAGGAGAGAGAGATTTTACATTCGACACAATTCGACATACCAATTAGGATCTGGCTAAAAATACTTGAATCAGTTATAGAACCCATTGCCCGTTATGGTTGTAAGGTATGGGGTCCACTCCCCAACCAAGAATTCACAAAATGAGACAAATAGCAAATTGAGACTCTGCATGCAGAATTCTGCAAAACTATCCTAAGTGTCCAACGTAAAGCACCAAATAATGCATGCAGACCAGAATTATACCGATTTCCGCTAATTATCAAAATTCAGAAAAGAGCAGCAAAATTTGTGACCTGTTGCCACAAGAAAAGGTCAACCAGTGAAGAACAAACACCATTGTAAATACAAGCCATATTTATATTTATTTATTTTCCCTTTTGTACTTTCACTACTTGCACATTGTTACAACACTGTATATAGACATAATATGACATTTGAAATGTCTTTATTATTTTGGAACTTCTGTATGTGTAATGTTTACTGTTCATTTTTGTTGTTTATTTCACTTTTGTTTATTACCTACTTCACTTGCTCTGGTAATGTTAACATGTTTCCCATGCCAATAATGCCCTTGAATTGAATTGAGAGACAGAGACAGAGAGAGAGAGAGAGAGAGAGAGAGAGAGAGCAGCGAGAGAGAAAGAGCAGAGAGAGCAGAGAGAGAGAGAGAGCAGAAAGAGCAGAGAGAGAGAGAGAGAGAGAGAGAGAGAGAGTGCAGGAACTCACATCTGTGTCGGGGCCTTTGTCGGCTCCAGGGCAAGAGAAGGTGACAAACTCATGGCACCTTTTGTGGACCACAAAACAGCACACTGTAGGAGAGGGCAGAAGAGACATGGGACAGTTAGATGGTAATCAGGAAAATGTCCCTATCTTTCTCCCTTACACATGAAATGTAAACACACAACATACACACACACCATGACCAATCTAACTCTCCCCACCTCCCTTCCCCAGCCACCCTCACCCTCCTCCCCTCTAGGAGAGCATCCAAACTGAACACAATGGGTCATCCAGTCATCCTCTATACACCAGCTCCAGGCTGCAGCCAGCAGTCATTCAAAAAGTGCCATCCAGGGGGATCACGTGACCCTTGAACGAGATGGCCATGTGAACTAAGAGCTCCGCACAAGTAGATTCCAATTCCTAATCTTACCTCCAGTTTAAACTCCTTTAGCTTTAGTAAAAAAGTTATGGCAGCTACAAAAGGCGACACTACAGGTGACATTTTTACCCGGACTCGAGCATTAGCGACTGAAAAAGCCTCCAAGAAGAAGCTAGCTTCAAAAAAAGCTAGCGCCATTAGCCAGGAACAAGAGGACCCGCTCCCCGCCGAGGTCCAACGAATGCCAACCTCACACTCTGTCGAAGACATCCTTTCTGAGTTGAGATCCCAACATACAGAACTCAACACTAAATTAGATGCCATTAACTCTCAGCTTAGTGCGATAGGGGGCAAGGTGACAATCCTGGAAAATGGTTTGCCTGACATCAACAACAAGATAACCATAAACGTGGGGCGCCTGGACGAGGCAGAGGGGTGAATCCTATCCATGCAAAATTTATTGACAGATGCCATGGAAACAATAGCATATGCTAAAAGAAAATAGAGCATCTGGAAGAGAAAACAGAGGACCTGGAAAACAGGGGGCAAAGGAATAATTGTGTTCTATTAAATCTGGGCCGAAAAATAAGAGGGAAACATGCCACTGATCCCCTACCTGCAAGACAAACTTCCCGAGTGGCTCCACATGTCCACCGACAGGCCCATAGAACTCGAGAGAGCTCACCGGGCAATGAGGCTCCCACCAGCAACCAGACAACCATCGCGCCCAATCACCATACGTTTCCTGAGATTCACCGACAAGGAACGAGTCCTACAGGCGGCGAAAATCAACACCATCACAGTGGGAAACGCCAAACTCACTTTACACCAGGACCTGTCAGCTGGAATACGCTGAAAGCGCCAAGAGTTTGATGAAGTGAAGAAATACTCCATTGACCGAGGCATCTTCAGGGGATTCAAACACCCAAACGAGTTCAGGATTCTTCACCAAGGAGCCCTGCAACACTTCAAAACTCCCAGAGGCAAAACGTTTTTTAAAAGATAATCCTGGTCAATGAGAAACGGACCAATGACTAAATGCGATTAATGCTATTACTAAAGGAGGTAAGACAACATATAGCCGATATCCAAAGACCCACCCGCCCCGCTAAATGTTATTATAGCCGTCCAATCTATATTTATGTTCCTTTAGCTGAGAGGGATAGGCTCTATAGCCTAACCTAGGCCTACTAATGTTTCAGCCTACTTTTATTTGCCCTTTTTTTTGGTTTGTTTTTTTGTTGCTATTATTACTTGTGGTTCCCTATGTCCCTTGCGGGCGGAGAGGAGAGGATGATGCATTTCTTTGGTGGGGAGAGACTGAGCGGGGGGGTAATAGATCCATCGGGATGTGTTGAGTTGTTTGGGAACTCGGCTGGGGTGTTCAGAGATTGTTATTTTATATACACCATTTATTTTCCTTTTAAGTGATAGCAGCTGTAACTATTATCCACTTTTACCCAGAGATGACTTGCACTAAAATTCGATTACTGTTCGATGACGATGACTAGTACCTTAAATCTATTGACATGGAACTGCCAAGGTCTCGGTCATGCAGTAAAACGGAAAAAGATACTATGTGCTCTAAAAAAGTAAAAAGCAGACATTGCGCTATTACAAGAGACACACCTCTGTGATGCTGAACATGCCAAACTCCACAGAGCTTGGGTGGGACAGGTGTATTTCTCATCTTTCAAATCAAACAGTAGAGGCACAGCCATACGTATCCATAAGAATGTTCCATTCATAATTGACAAAAACATATCTGATCCGGAGGGGAGATTTATTTTGATAACTGGGTCACTATATGGTCAATCAATTACTATCTTAAATATATACGCCCTAACACAGATACTCCTGCTTTCATGTCAAAAATGATAACCCTGTTCAATGAGCATTGTGTTTCCTTTGGCGTGGTGGCCGGAGATTTTAATTGTACCCTTAACCCAACCCTAGACAAATCATCTCAAGGCCCCACCACAAATCCTAAATCTGCAAAGATGTTGAACTCTCTTACTAAAGAGATGGGACTGATAGATATCTGGAGAGAGACTAATAGCTCATCTATGGACTATACATACTACTCTAATGTCCATAACACCTACTCCATTATAGATTACATTTTATCCCAAAGAGTTTCATAAATTCAGCCACATGTACAATCGGACCCATTGCACTTTCAGATCACGCCTTTGTCCACCTCCGCTTTGACCTCTGCAAAAACATCCCGAGGTCAAAGAGCTGGACATTCAACACCTCCATGTTATCAAACGAAGCGTTCCATACATTGGTAACTACATGGATAGACAACTACACACAAGACAACAAAGATTCTCCTGTTTCTCCGGCCACAATGTGGGACGCTGCTAAAGCCACACTAAGAGGTCATCTAATTGCATATGCTTCCTCTAAGAAAAAAGCAATGGAAGCACACAGGCTAGATCTTGAGAGGGAGCTGGAATGTTGTGAAAAAGTACATAAACAATCCCCAGAGAGCACCTCCTGGAGTCATCTTAAAGCAGCCAAAGCCAAACTGAATTTGGACTACACTCGGGAGATAAAAAAAAAGTTTTCTTTACTAAACAGAAATACCATGAGTATAGCAATAGGCCTAGTAGATTACTTGCTTACAGATTTAAAAAAGAGCATTCAGAGCGAACAATCATGGCTATACGAACAGCAGAGGACGAGGTCACATATGACCCCAAAAATATCAATTTAACTTTTCCTGATTTTTACTGCAAACTATATACCTCTGAGAGAAAACACATGGAGGCAGAACTACACTCTTTCCTAGAGGGAATCTCACTACCTAAACTATCAGAGAGTGACCAAGAAGATCTCAACTCCCCCTTCACTGCTGTGGAGATCCTGGAGGCAATTACCTCCATGCCACCTAATAAGTCCCCAGGCCCAGATGGATTCCCCAGAGAGTTCTACAAAGCTTTTTGGCCCCAGCTAAGCCCTATCTTCATGCCAATGCTGGAGTATTTTTGCAAAAACGGAGTTCTCCCAGACTAAATGCACACAGCTCGCATTACAGTGTTGCTCAAAAAAGACAAGGACCCTCTATCCTGCTCGTCCTTCCGGCCCATAAGCTTTTTGGATTTCGACGACAAAATAATTACCAAATTGCTCGCCAAAAGACTAAACACTCTTCTTCCCAAAATAATAAAAGCAGACCAAACTGGATTTATTAGAGACAGATACTCTTCTGATAACATTCGCTGTCTTTTTGATATTATTGATCAATTAAATGCACAGAAGACCCCTGTCCTGCTGGCTTCACTGGATGCTGAGAAGACGTTTGACAGGATGGAGTGGAGCTTTCTGTTTTCAGTCAATATGGGCCCAAATTTTATTAAATGGATCAAACCACTATACTCTCATCCAAATGCCATAGTGACTACTAACGGACTGAACTCTGACAGATTCCCTCTGGAATGGGGCACAAGACAAGGGTGCTCGCTGTCCCCCCTGCTCTACTTGTTGGGGGCGGAGCCTCTGGCAGAGTTGATAAGGAGCAATCCAAGTATTATGGGTGTCTCTGCAGGCGGCCTGCAGCACAATATTTTGCTTTATGCTGATGATGTCTTGCTCTACATATCCAACCCTGAGAAATCCCTCCCTCCCATTTTAGACACAATTGCTCAGTATGGCAAGTTTTCAGGTCATAAGATCAATTTGAACAAATCCACTGTCTGCCCTCTCAATATTACACTCACCAGCTCTATGAATACACTATGTCATTTCCAATGGAAGACACAGGGGTTTCAATATCTTGGGATCTTCATAACACCAGATCTGAATAGCCTTTTCAATGAAAATTATCTCCCACTCCTGGATCGAATCAAGAATGATCTCCAAACCTGGATCTCCCTCCCAATTAGCTTAGTAGGAAGAATTAATGTCATCCGTATAAACATCCTCCCTAGACTGAACTATTTATTTCAGATGCTCCCATGCTATCTCCCAGTTTCCTATTTCAAAACAACTAACCAAAGCATCTCCAAATCTATGTGGGGCAATAAAAAACCTAGGATCAAGTTCTCCACTCTATCAAAACCTGAATCTAAAGGTGGTCTTGCCCTTCCCTCCCTTCAATTGTACCACTGGTCTGCCCAAATCCGCAACATGCTAACATGGATCACAAACAGACAAGAGTCAACATGGATTCAGATAGAAGCCCAATCCTGTGGTCCATTGCCCCTAAGCTCAATTATATTCATTAATAACTTTAGTGAAGTGGGAAACATAGCCAAAACCTTTGTGATTTACAGCACCCTACTAGCGTGGAGGGACTGTAAGAAATACCTGGGCATTTCCTCACAAATATGTTCTCACTCACCTATAGTAGGCAACCCAGTCTTGCCAAAAGCCCTGAGGGATGCCAACTTTAATCTTTGGCATACTCTAGGAATCAGGACCTTTTCAGACCTATTTAATCAGAAAACCACTACACTGAAATCCTTTCAAGAGCTCTGCAGTAAATCCAATGTGCCAAGATCCCATTTAAAAAAGAAATATCTTCAAATTAGACATGTCATTTCCTCATTTACTTCCAAGAGGAGGTTTAGAACTCAGTTGAATGAAGTTGAAACCCTTCTAGTCACAGCACAATCCATTAAAGGCAAAATATCTTATATCTATAGACTCCTTTCTGAGAAAGGAGGCTCCTCCTTTACTCCTTTGAAAATAATCTGGGAAAAGGACCTTGGTCTGACTATCAGTGATGAGTTATGGGCGTTATGGGCGGAGGTTTGCGACAGGGTATACTGCTCCTCTACTAATGTAAAAATTAAAGAATCTAATTTTATTACAATCCTTTGAGACTCCATAGAATGAAAACAGACATGTCTCCTAACTGTAAAAGATGTACCTCTGAAAGTGGAACCTATATGCATGTATTTTGGAGCTGTAGAGAGATTGCCAGATTCTGGCAAGCTATACATACTGCTGCACAGAAAATAGTAGATGTACAGTTTGATATGTGTATCTATCTTCTTAATGCCCAGCAGGACTTTGTTCTTGATCCTGACAGAGAAAAGTTGCTTATGACTATTACATACTTTGCTAAGAAATGTATTTTTCGATTGTGGGCCTCTAATACCTCTCCTACATTTAAGATGTGGATTGACCAGATTGTTGACTTTCTCCCTCTTGAAAAGCTCACTTATGACCTCCACAAGAGACAGCCCAAGTTTGATTGACTCTGGTCTCCACTACTCAACTATATTTCAAATTGGACAGAGTGAATGGGGAGATTAGGGAAATGAGCAGATACATTGTGTAAAGTGCTGTAAAATCTAAAAACTAATTATTTGCTCGTCGTCTCAGCGAAGGCTAGAAATAGCTAATAAGAACCTTGTTAGTGCTGCTGCAAGTTTTATATATATGTTTATTTTTTAATAGTTCTTTGTGTGTATGTGTATGTACATGTATGTAGGATATGTGTATGTATGTATGTATGTATGTATGTATGTATGTATGTATGTATGTATGTATGTATGTATGTATGTATGTATGTATGTATGTATGTATGTATGTATGTATGTATGTATGTATGTATGTATGTATGTATGTATGTATGTATGTATGTATGTATATATATATGTATATATATATATATATATACATATATATATATATATATATATACAGTGGGTCAAAAAAGAATTTAGTCAGCCACCAATTGTGCAAGTTTTTATACTGATAACAAGTTTAAACAGGTGCCATTAATACAGGTAATGAGTGGAGGACAGAGGAGCCTCTTAAAGAAGAAGTTACAGGTCTGTGAGAGCCAGAAATCTTGTTTGTTTGTAGGTGACCAAATACTTATTTTCCACCATCATTTGCAAACAAATTAATTAAAAATCCTACAATGTGATTTTCTGGATTTTTTTTCTTCTCATTTTGTCTGTCATAGTTGAAGTGTACCTATGATGGAAATTACAGGCCTCTCTCATCTTTTTAAGTGGGGAACTTGCACAATTGGTGGCTGACTAAATACTTTTTTGCCACACTGTATATATATATATAAAATAACTATTATTTATTATTATTATTATTATTATTGTTTTTTTTAAGCCTGTCACATCTGTGAATGTGTTGTGTTGGTTGATTTGAAAAACAAGAAAACTTAATA
>NW_024608963.1:0-12500 GCF_018296145.1 Oncorhynchus tshawytscha
CTCCATCCCTCTCCCTCCATCCCTGCCATCTCCCTCTGCATCCCTCTCCCTCCCTCCATCCCTCCATCTCTCCCTCCATCCCTCTCTCTGCATCTCTCTCTCCACCCTCTCATCCGTCTCTCCATCCCTCTCTCTCCATCTCTCCATCCCTCTCTCCATCTCCCTCCATCCCTCTCTCCATCTTCTCTCCAACTCTCTCCATCCTTCTTTCCATCTCTCTCCATCCCTCTCCCCATCCCTCTCTCCATCCCTCTCCCTCCATCCCTCTCCATCCTCTTCATCCTCTCTCCCTCTCCTCCATCCCTCTCTCCATCCCTCTCCCTCCATCCCTCTCTCCATCCCTCTCTCTCCATCCCTCTCTCTCCATCTCTCTCCATCTCTCTCTCTCTCCATCCCTCTCTCTCCATCTCTTCTCTCCATCCCTCTCTCCATCCCTCTCTCCATCCCTCTCTCTCCATCTCTCTCCATCCCTCTCTCTCCATCTCTCTCCATCTCTCGCCATCTCTCTCCATCTCTCTCCATCTCTCCATCTCTCTGCATCTCTCTCCATCTCTCCATCCATCTCTCTCCATCTCTCTCTCCATCTCTCCATCTCCCCTCCATCTCTCTCCATCTCTGCATCCTCTCCATCTCTCCATCCATCTCTCTCCATCCCTCTCTCTCCATCTCGCTCCATCCATCTCTCCATCTCTCTCTCCATCTCTTCCATCTCCATCCCTCTCTTGCATCTCTCTCCATCCCACTCTCTCCATCTCTCTGCATCTCTCTCCATCTCTTCTCCATTTCCATTCTTCCATCTTCCATCTCTCTTCCATCTTCCATCCCCTCCATCTCTGCATCTTCCATCTCTTCCATCTCTTTCCATCTTCCATTTCTTCCATCTCTCTCCATCCATCCCATCTCTCCATCTCTCTCTCCATCTCTCCATCCCTCTCTCCATCCATCTCTCTCCATCTCTCTGCATCTCTCTCTCTCCATCTCTCTCTCCATCTCTCTCTGCGACACAACTGAACTGCCGCCTGCCTTTATATTGAAACTGTTGCTCTATCCACTCTCCCTCCATCTCTCTCTCCATCTCTCTCTCCATCCCTCTGCTCCCTCCCTCCGTCCCTCTCCCTCCATCCCTCTTCCTCTACCGCCATCCTCTCCCATCTAGTCACTTCTCTACTACTCCATCTCTCTCCCTCCATCCCATCTCTGTACTACTCACATCTCCTCTCCATCTACTACTCCATCCCTCTTCCTCTATTACGCCATCCCTCTCTCTCCATCCATCTCTCTCCATCCCTCTCTCCCTCCATCTCTCTCCATCTCTCTCTCTCCATCTCTCTCTCCATCTCTCTCTGTTTCTCTCTCCAACACAACATGAACTGCTTTGCCTGCGCTTTATATTGGAGGCTGTTTGCTCTATCAGCAGCTCTCTCCAGATTCAGATTCCCAGTTCAGGGGCTTTGATTGGCATGAGGAGAGCATGTGTTAACATTGCCAAAGCAAGTAGAATTGAGACCAACACAGTGTGCCTTCAAAAGCTAAAAGGGCTTTTGTTTTAGTTAGTTAGAAGTAACACAAAGAGGAATGAGTGAAGGAGAAAAGGAGAGAGGGGGGCGGGGGGTTTAGTAGTCTCGCCCACCAGCCGTCTCTCTCTCTCTCTCTGTCCAGACGTCTGGTTTCACAGAGCCTCAGAACGCCTCAGATCCTCCCCTTTACATTGTGGTCTTCAAAAACGCAAGCAGCAAGGGATTTAAACAAGGAAGTGAGTTCGGGAAAATCTGAAAAGTACGCATCTTTAGAAAAAGTTTTGTCGTATAAACTTTATCTGCCCGAACTCAGAGTCAAATGGGCTTCCAAAAAAATGGTCAATGTGACAGAACATGTATTTTGGTTGGTGATTTTTGCCATTTTTCAAGTCCCATCTAATCCAGCTGTAGCAGGATCGCCCCCTCCCCCGGCCTCTATTTCAACCACACCCCTTTCAAGTCCCATCTAATACAGCTGTAGCAGGCTCGCCCCCTCCCCTGGCCTCTATTTCAACCACACCCCTTTCAAGTCCCATCTAATCCAGCTGTAGCAGGATCGCCCCCTTCCCTGGCCTCTATTTCAACCACACCCCTTTCAAGTCCCATCTAATACAGCTGTAGCAGGCTCGCCCCCTCCCCTGGCCTCTATTTCAACCACACCCCTTTCAAGTCCCATCTAATCCAGCTGTAGCAGGATCGCCCCCTTCCCTGGCCTCTATTTCAACCACACCCCTTTCAAGTCCCATCTAATACAGCTGTAGCAGGCTCGCCCCCCCCCCGGCCTCTATTTCAACCACACCCCTTTCAAGTCCCATCTAATCCAGCTGTAGCAGGCTCGCCCCCCCCCGGCCTCTATTTCAACCACACCCCTTTCAAGTCCCATCTAATACAGCTGTAGCAGGCTCGCCCCCTCCCCCGGCCTCTATTTCAACCACACCCCTTTCAAGTCCCATCTAATACAGCTGTAGCAGGCTCGCCCCCTCCCCTGGCCTCTATTTCAATCACAACCCTTAGTCTGCTGCCTGTCCTGGTCCCTGTAATCAGTCTGCTGTCTGTCCTGGTCTCTGTAATTAGTCTGCTGCCCGTCCTGGTCTCCATATTTAGTCTGCTGCCTGTCCTGGTCTCTGTAATTAGTCTGCTGTCTGTCCTGGTCCCTGTAATTAGTCTGCTGCCTGTCCTGGCCTCTGTAATTAGTCTGCTGCCTGTCCTGGTCTCTGTAATTAGGCTGCTGCCTGTCCTGGCCTCTGTAATTAGTCTGCCGCCTGTCCTGGCCTCTGTAATTAGTCTGCTGCCTGTCCCGGACTCTGTAATTAGTCTGCTGCCTGTCCTGGTCTCTGTAATTAGGCTGCTGCCTGTCCTGGCCTCTGTAATTAGTCTGCCGCCTGTCCTGGCCTCTGTAATTAGTCTGCTGCCTGTCCTGGCCTCTGTAATTAGTCTGCTGCCTGTCCCGGACTCTGTAATTAGTCTGCTGCCTGTCCTGGTCTCTGTAATTAGTCTGCTGCCTGTCCTGGTCTCTGTAATTAGTCTGCCGCCTGTCCCGGACTCTGTAATTAGTCTGCTGCCTGTCCTGGCCTCTGTAATTAGTCTGCTGCCTGTCCTGGTCTCTGTAATTAGGCTGCTGCCTGTCCTGGTCTCTGTAATTAGTCTGATGCCTGTCCTGGCCTCTGTAATTAGTCTGCTGCCTGTCCTGGTCCCTGTAATTAGTCTGCTGCCTGTCCTGGTCTCTGTAATTAGTCTGCTGCCTGTCCTGACCTCTGTAATTAGTCTGCTGCCTGTCCTGGTCCCTGTAATTAATCTGCTGCCTATCCTGGCCCCTGTAATTAGTCTGCTGCCTGTCCTGGTCCCTGTAATTAATCTGCTGCCTATCCTGGCCCCTGTAATTAGTCTGCTGCTTGTCCTGGTCCCTGTAATTAGTCTGCTGCCTGTCCTGGTCTCTGTAATTAGTCTGCTGCCTGTCCTGGCCTCTGTAATTAGTCTGCTGCCTGTCCTGGCCTCTGTAATTAGTCTGCTGCCTGTCCTGGTCCCTGTAATTAGTCTGCTGCCTGTCCTGGTCTCTGTAATTAGTCTGCTACCTGTCCTGGTCTCTGTAATTAGTCTGCTGCCTGTCCTGGTCTCTGTAATTAGTCTGCTACCTGTCCTGGTCTCTGTAATTAGTCTGCTGCCTGACCTGGTCTCTGTAATTAGTCTGATGCCTGTCCTGGCCTCTGTAATTAGTCTGCTGCCTGTCCTGGTCCCTGTAATTAGTCTGCTGCCTGTCCTGGTCTCTGTAATTAGTCTGCTGCCTGTCCTGGTCTCTGTAATTAGTCTGCTACCTGTCCTGGTCTCTGTAATTAGTCTGCTGCCTGACCTGGTCTCTGTAATTAGTCTGATGCCTGTCCTGGCCTTTGTAATTAGTCTGCTGCCTGTCCTGGTCTCTGTAATTAGTCTGTTGAGTTCAGCTATTCTCTCTTCTTCTCTGGTGAATAATAGAAGCGGTGTGATGATAAAACCTTTTACAGAGGTGGGAGGTAAGAGATGAGAAATAGAAAGAGAGAGAGACAGAGACAGAGAGAGAGACAGAGAGAGAGAGACAGAGAGAAAGAGAGAAAGAGACGGAGAGAGAGACAGAGAGAAAGAGACAGAGAGAGAGACAGAGAGACAGAGTTAGAGAGAGAGAGAGAGAGAGAGACAGAGAGAGAGAGAGAGAGACAGAGAGAGAGAGAGAGAGAGAGACAGAGAGAGAGAGAGAGAGACAGAGAGAAAGAGAGAAAGAGACGGAGAGAGAGACAGAGAGACAGAGAGAAAGAGACAGAGAGAGAGACAGAGAGAGAGAGAGAGAGAGAGAGAGAGAGAGAGACAGAGAGAGAGAGAGAGAGACAGAGAGAGAGAGAGAGGCAGAGACAGAGAGAGAGAGAGAGAGAGAGAGGCAGAGAGAGAGAGAGAGGCATGGGCAGTCACTGGCAGAGTATGACGCAATGTGTGTGTGTGTTTGTGTGTGAGACAGAAAGAGAGAAAGACAGAGAGAGAGATAGAGAAAATAAAGAGAGACAAGGTAATTTATGGTCCTGTCTCGTCACTGCTCTGTCCCCCACTCTGCTCAATATCAATGAAACATTTAACACGAGCAGTAGACTCCCCCTTGACACTCGCTTGCTGGGAAATAAAGTTGTACAACTTTACAAGTCTCTCAGACTGTCTCTGTCTGGTTCAACAACCGCTTCCAGGGTCTCCTCTGATCTTCAGTTGAGTCGCATCCCCAATGGCACCCTGTTCCCTTTATAGTGCACTACTTTAGACCAGAGCCCTATGGGTAGTAGTGCACTACTTTAGACCAGAGCCCTATGAGTAGTAGTGCACTACTTTAGACCAGAGCCCTATGAGTAGTAGTGCACTACTTTAGACCAGAGCCCTATGGGTAGTAGTGCTCTACTTTAGACCAGAGCCCTATGGGTAGTAGTGCACTACTTTAGACCAGAGCCCTATGGGTAGTAGTGCACTACTTTAGACCAGAGCCCTATGGGTAGTAGTGCACTACTTTAGACCAGAGCCCTATGGGTAGTAGTGCACTACTTTAGACCAGAGCCCTATGGGTAGTAGTGCTCTACTTTAGACCAGAGCCCTATGGGTAGTAGTGCACTACTTTAGACCAGAGCCCTATGGGTAGTAGTGCACTACTTTAGACCAGAGCCCTATGGGTAGTAGTGCACTACTTTAGACCAGAGACCTATGGGTAGTAGTGCACTACTTTAGACCAGAGCCCTATGGGTAGTAGTGCACTACTTTAGACCAGAGCCCTATGGGTAGTAGTGCACTATAAAGGAAGTAGGGTGCCATTTGGGAAGCAATATCCGTTTCCTCAGTTGGTTTCTTTGCCAGCAGGACTCAAATGTAGGTCTGTGTTTGGGGTCGCTACAGTCAGGTTGTGTTTGTAATATAGGTCTGTGTTTTGGGGTCGCTACAGTCAGGTTGTGTTTGTAATGTAGGTCTGCGTTTGGGGTCGCTACAGTCAGGTTGTTTTTGTAATGTAGGTCTGCGTTTGGGGTCGCTACAGTCAGGTTGTGTTTGTAATATAGGTCTGCGTTTGGGGTCGCTACAGTCAGGTTGTGTTTGTAATGTAGGTCTGCGTTTGGGGTCGCTACAGTCAGGTTGTGTTTGTAATATAGGTCAGTACAGTCAGGTTGTGTTTGTAATATAGGTCTGCGTTTGGGGTCGCTACAGTCAGGTTGTGTTTGTAATGTAGGTCTGCGTTTGGGGTCGCTACAGTCAGGTTGTGTTTGTAATATAGGTCTGTGTTTGGGGTCGCTACAGTCAGGTTGTGTTTGTAATGTAGGTCTGCGTTTGGGGTCGCTACAGTCAGGTTGTGTTTGTAATATAGGTCTGTGTTTGGGGTCGCTACAGTCAGGTTGTGTTTGTAATATAGGTCTGTGTTGGGGGTCGCTACAGTCAGGTTGTGTTTGTAATGTAGGTCTGGTCTGTCAGGTTGTGTTTGTAATATAGGTCTTGGGGTCGCTACAGTCAGGTTGTGTTTGTAATATAGGTCTGTGTTTGTTGGTCGCTACAGTCAGGTTGTGTTTGTAATATAGGTCTGTGTTTGGGGTCGCTACAGTCAGGTTGTGTTTGTAATGTTTAGGTCTACAGTCAGGTTGTGTTTGGGGTCTGTGTTTGGGGCTACAGTCAGGTTGTGTTTGTAATATAGGTCTGTGTTTTGGGGTCTGTGTTTGGGGCTACAGTCAGGTTGTGTTTGTAATATAGGTCTGTCAGGTTGTGTTTGGTAGGTCTGTGTTTGGGGTCACTACAGTCAGGTTGTGTTTGTAATATAGGTCTGTGTTTGGGGTCGCTACAGTCAGGTTGTGTTTGTAATATAGGTCTGTGTTTGGGGTCGCTACAGTCAGGTTGTGTTTGTAATATAGGTCTGTGTTTGGGGTCAGGTTGTGTTTGTGTAGGTCTGTGTTTGGGGTCGCTACAGTCAGGTTGTGTTTGTAATATAGGTCTGTGTTTGGGGTCACTACAGTCAGGTTGTGTTTGTAATATAGGTCTGTGTTTGGGGTCACTACAGTCAGGTTGTGTTTGTAATATAGGTCTGTGTTTGGGGTCACTACAGTCAGGTTGTCAGGTAGGTCTGTGTTTGGGGTCACTACAGTCAGGTTGTGTTTGTAATATAGGTCTGTGTTTGGGGTCACTACAGTCAGGTTGTGTTTGTAATATAGGTCTGTGTTTGGGGTCACTACAGTCACTACAGTCAGGTTGTGTTTGTAATATAGGTCTGTGTTTGGGGTCACTACAGTCAGGTCTGTGTTTGGGGTCACTACAGTCAGGTTGTGTTTGTAATAGGTCTGTGTTTGGGGTCACTACAGTCAGGTTGTGTTTGTAATATAGGTCTGTGTTTGGGGTCACTACAGTCAGGTTGTGTTTGTAATATAGGTCTGTGTTTGGGGTCACTACAGTCAGGTTGTGTTTGTAATATAGGTCTGTGTTTGGGGTCACTACAGTCAGGTTGTGTTTGTAATATAGGTCTGTGTTTGGGGTCACTACAGTCAGGTTGTGTTTGTAATATAGGTCTGTGTTTGGGGTCACTACAGTCAGGTTGTGTTTGTAATATAGGTCTGTGTTTGGGGTCACTACAGTCAGGTTGTGTTTGTAATATAGGTCTGTGTTTGGGGTCACTACAGTCAGGTTGTGTTTGTAATATAGGTCTGTGTTTGGGGTCACTACAGTCAGGTTGTGTTTGTAATATAGGTCTGTGTTTGGGGTCACTACAGTCAGGTTGTGTTTGTAATATAGGTCAGGTTGTGTTTGTTTAGGTCTGTGGTCACTACAGTCAGGTTGTGTTTGTAATATAGGTCTGTGTTTGGGGTCACTACAGTCAGGTTGTGTTTGTAATATAGGTCTGTGTTTGGGGTCACTACAGTCAGGTTGTGTTTGTAATATAGGTCTGTGTTTGGGGTCACTACAGTCAGGTTGTGTTTGTAATATAGGTCTGTAATTTAGGTCTGTGGTCACTACAGTCAGGTTGTGTTTGTAATATAGGTCTGTGTTTGGGGTCACTACAGTCAGGTTGTGTTTGTAATATAGGTTGTTTGGGGTCACTACAGTCAGGTTGTGTTTGTAATGTAGGTCTGTGTTTGGGGTCACTACAGTCAGTTTGTTGTGTCTGTTGTAATACAGTCAGGTTGTGTTTGTTTAGGTCTGTGTTTGGGGTCACTACAGTCAGGTTGTGTTTGTAATGTAGGTCTGTGTTTGGGGTCACTACAGTCAGGTTGTGTTTGTAATATAGGTCTGTGTTTGGGGTCACTACAGTCAGGTTGTGTTTGTAATATAGGTCTGTGTTTGGGGTCACTACAGTCAGGTTGTGTTTGTAATGTAGGTCTGTGTTTGGGGTCACTACAGTCAGGTTGTGTTTGTAATGTAGGTCTGTGTTTGGGGTCACTACAGTCAGGTTGTGTTTGTAATGTAGGTCTGTGTTTGGGGTCGCTACAGTCAGGTTGTGTTTGTAATATAGGTCTGTGTTTGGGGTCACTACAGTCAGGTTGTGTTTGTAATATAGGTCTGTGTTTGGGGTCACTACAGTCAGGTTTGTGTCTGTGTTTGGGGTAATCAGGTTGGTCTGTGTTTGGGGTCACTACAGTCAGGTTGTGTTTGTAATATAGGTCTGTGTTTGGGGTCACTACAGTCAGGTTGTGTTTGTAATATAGGTCTGTGTTTGGGGTCACTACAGTCAGGTTGTGTTTGTAATATAGGTCTGTGTTTGGGGTCACTACAGTCAGGTTGTGTTTGTAATATAGGTCTGTGTTTGGGGTCACTACAGTCAGGTTGTGTTTGTAATATAGGTCTGTGTTTTCACTACAGTCAGGTTGTGTTTGTAATATAGGTCTGTGTACAGTCAGGTTGTGTTTGTAATGTAGGTCTGCGTTTGGGGTCGCTACAGTCAGGTTGTGTTTGTAATATAGGTCTGTGTTGGGGGTCGCTACAGTCAGGTTGTGTTTGTAATATAGGTCTGTGTTTGGGGTCACTACAGTCAGGTTGTGTTTGTAATGTAGGTCTGCGTTTGGGGTCGCTACAGTCAGGTTGTGTTTGTAATATAGGTCTGTGTTTGGGGGTCGCTACAGTCAGGTTGTGTTTGTACTGAACGCTGGTACTCCAGCATCGATTAAGAACGACAGAGGAAGAAACCAGGCCCCAATGTGATGACATCACCCTACCCTAGTCTTTAAAGTCAATTTCCCTGATGTTTGTGGATATAGTTTCTCTGGCCAAAACTCAGCTGATGCTAATTTAATCTGACTTGGTCCAAATAGGCTACTGTATGATGGAATTTGAAGGAGAAATCCAAATCCAGACTATTTGACTAAACACGGCCTTTAACATAGCAGAAGTGTGTGTGTGTGTTCTCTCTGTTTGTCTCAGGGTGCTGTCTCAGTATTAGAGTAAAATAGTCTACCTAGAAACATAGAAACATCACAGAGAAGGTTAGCGGGCCAGTCAGCATGGATGGAGAGATGATTTGTGTACCTCTCTCTCCAGGTTGTCATGTTTAATGATTTGTGTTCCCTTCTCTCTCTCTCTCTCTGTCTGTCTCTCTCCAGGTTGTCATGTTTTGTGTTCCCCTCTCTCTCTCTCTGTCTGTCTCTCTCCAGGTTGTCATGTTTAATGATTTGTGTTCCCCTCTCTCTCTCTCTCTCTGTCTGTCTCTCTCCAGGTTGTCATGTTTTGTGTTCCCCTCTCTCTCTCTCTGTCTGTCTCTCTCCAGGTTGTCATGTTTAATGTTTGTGTACCTCTCTCTCTCTCTCCAGGTTGTCAGGCTGACTTCTGGGGCCCCCACTGCACTAACCGGTGCCAGTGTCAGAACCGGGCCCAGTGTAACCCCATCACGGGGGCGTGTGTGTGTACGGACGGGTACCAGGGCTGGCGCTGTGAGGAGCTGTGCGAGGCAGGGCTCTATGGGAAGGGATGCCAGCTAGAGTGCCAGTGTCTCAACGGTGCCACCTGCCATCACGAGACCGGAGAGTGCCTCTGTGCACCGGGATACACCGGGGCTATGTGAGTGTCTTCAGTCACCTACCTCATCAGTCTATGACCCTATGACCATCATGACACCTACTGTTTCCTGGTTGTTGTGTAGGGGTTTGTTCTCAGGGGCTCCAGGTAATGTAGGAGATTGTTTTAAGTTGATGGGATGACTCATCTGTTTACCAGTCACCTCATCAGTCTATGACCCTATGACCATCATGACATCTACTGTTTCCTGGTTGTTGTGTAGGGGTTTGTTCTCAGGGGCTCCAGGTAATGTAGGAGATTGTTTTAAGTTGATGGGATGACTCATCTGTTTACCAGTCACCTCATCAGTCTATGACCCTATGACCATCATGACACCTACTGTTTCCTGGTTATTGTGTAGGGGTTTGTTCTCAGGGGCTCCAGGTAATGTAGGAGATTGTTTTAAGTTGATGGGATGACTCATCTGTTTACCAGTCACCTCATCAGTCTATGACCCTATGACCATCATGACATCTACTGTTTCCTGGTTATTGTGTAGGGGTTTGTTCTCAGGGGCTCCAGGTAATGTAGGAGATTGATTTAAGTTGATGGGATGACTCATCTGTTTACCGGGGCATTGTGTGTCTGCACTTTTCCCTCACTGTTAACTGGTTATCTTATCTACTGTTCTCCTCTGGTCCAGGTTGAAAAATGAATCTGAAAGTGTATATGTTGTATAACATCGGTAGTCAAAGTGACAACTATATATACAGTACCAGTCTGTTTGGATACACCTACTGATTCAAGGGCTTTTCTTAATTTAGACTATTTTCTACATTGTAGAATAATAGTGAAGACATCAAAACTATGAAATAACACATATGGAGTCATGTAGTAACCAAAAAAGTGTAAAACACGTCAAAATGTATTTTAATATTTTAAATTCTTCAAACCAGTCACCCTTTGCCTTTGATGTCGGCTTTGCACACTCTTGGCTATTCTCTCAACCAGCTTCATGAGGAATGCTTTTCCAACAGTCTTGAAGGCGTTCCCACATATGCTGAGCTCTTGTTGGCTGTTTTTCCTTCACTCTGTGGTCCAACTCATCCCAAACCATCTCAGTCGGGTTGAGGTCGGGTGATTGTGGAGGCCAGGTCATCTGATACAGCACTCCATCACTCCCATTGGCCAAATAGCCCTTACACAGCCTGGAGGTATGTTTTGGGTCATTGTCCTGTTGAAAAACAAATGATAGCCCCACTAAGCTCAAACCAGATGGGATGGCGTATCGCTGCAGAATACTGTGGTAGCCATGCTGGTTAAGTGTGCCTTGAATTCTAAATAAATCACAGACAGTGTCACTAGAAAAGCACCCCCACACCATCACACCTCTTCCTCCATGCTTCACGGTGGGAACCACACATGCAGAGATCATCTGTTTACCTACAGTACTCTGCATCACAAAGGCACAGCGGTTGGAACCAAAAATCTCAAATTTGGACTCATCACACTAAAGGACAGATTTCCACCGGCCTAATGTCCATTGCTCATGTTTCTTGGCCCAAGCAAGTCTCTTCTTCTATTGGTGTCCTTTAGTAGTGGTTTCTTTGCAGCAATTTGACCATGAAGGCCTGATTCACACAGTCTCCTCTGAACAGTTGATGTTGAGATGTGTCTGTTACTTGAACTCTGTGAAGCATGTATTTGGGCTGCAATCTGATGTGCAGTTAACTCTAATGAACTTATCCTCTGCAGCAGAGGTAACTCTGGGTCTTCCTTTCCTGTGGCGGTCCTTGTGAGAGTTTGATCATAGCGCTTGATGGTTTTTGCGACTGCACTTGAAGAAACTCAAAGTTAAAGAAATGTTTCACATTGACTGACCTTCATGTCTTAAAGTAATGATGGACTGTAATTTCTCTTTGCTTATTTGAGCTGTTCTTGCCATAATATGGACTTGGTCTTTTACCAAATAGGGCTATCTTCTGTATACCACCACTACCTTGTCACAACACAACTGATTCCCTCAATCTTATTAACCTCTTGATGCTACCCATCCCGGATCCGGGATCGTGACTACGGCTCAAGCTCATTAGCATAACGCAAAATGTGAAAAAATATTCTTAGACATATTTAACCTCCACACCTACACAAGTCCAATAGCTCAAATGAAAGATAAACACCTTGTTCATCTACCCAGCAAGTCAGATTTCTAAAATGTTTTACGGCGAAAACATAGCACACATTTATATTAGACCACCACCGAAACAAAAGGCAAGCGGCGGCCATTTTGTCCCAGAAAATATCAAATTTAAAAGTAGGATTAAAAAATAAATAATTCACTAACCTTTTGAAAATCTTCATCAGATGACAGTAATATTACATGTTACACAGTACATTTTTTTTTTTTTCAATAATATGCCATTAATATCCATAAATCTCTGTTTACAATGACGACATTTCAAAAATGCTACTCAAAATGTCCGGAGAAATTATGATAGCTCCGACAGATAACGTCAGATAACAAGCAATAAACATGACTAAATATACATGTTCTACATATAGTTACAAAGATACACTTCTTCTTAATACAACCGCTGTGTTACATTTATTTTTAACGTTACAGAATTCGTTCACTAGTCTATGCTATGAGTCGGCGCTCAGATATTAGCAGTGTCTCCTCTACGTTTGGAGTCCACAGAAATCCAAAATAACCACATAAATATTCCCTTACCTTTGATGTTCTTCGATCAGAAGACGTAGAAGGAGTCATACTTACCCAATACATTGTTTGGTTTCAAGTTGTGCGTCTTTGTATTAGCATATGCTAACAGCTTCAGCTGAAATGCACCCAAAATAACTTCTGCTCCTTCTGGTCCCGCACTCTTGCGCATCAAAACTTCAAAATTACATATTATATGTCGACTAAACTGGTCAAACTAAGTGCAGAATCGAGCAAAATGATGTTTTTATCATGTAAAACAATGATAATCGCAAACAAACGAACCGGCTTCAACTGGTGTCTATTGGAAA
>NW_024608963.1:22500-27500 GCF_018296145.1 Oncorhynchus tshawytscha
TAGTTTTTTGTGTGCTCTAGGGCAACAGTGTCTAGATGGAATTTGTATTTGTGGTCCTGGTGACTGGACCTTTTTTGGAACACCATTATTTTGGTCTTACTGAGATTTACTGTCAGGGCCCAGGTCTGACAGAATCTGTGCATAAGATCTAGGTGCTGCTGTAGGCCCTCCTTGGTTGGTGACAGAAGCACCAGATCATCAGCAAACAGCAGACATTTGACTTCGGATTCTAGCAGGGGAGGCCGGGTGCTGCAGACTTTTCTAGTGCCCTCGCCAATTCGTTGATATATATGTTGAAGAGGGTGGGGCTTAAGCTGCATCCCTGTCTAACCCCACGACCCTGTGTGAAGAAATGTGTGTGTTTTTTGCCAATTTTAACCGCACACTTGTTGTTTGTGTACATGGATTTTATAATGTCGTATGTTTTACCCCCAACACCACTTTCCATCAGTTTGTATAGCAGACCCTCATGCCAGATTGAGTCGAAGGCTTTTTTGAAATCAACAAAGCATGAGAAGACTTTGCCTTTGTTTTGGTTTGTTTGATTGTCAATTAGGGTGTGCAGGGTGAATACATGGTCTGTTGTACGGTAATTTGGTAAAAAGCCAATTTGACATTTGCTCAGTACATTGTTTTCATTGAGGAAATGTACGAGTCTGCTGTTAATAATAATGCAGAGGATTTTCCCAAGGTTACTGTTGACACATATTCCACGGTAGTTATTGGGGTCAAATTTGTCTCCACTTTTGTGGATTGGGGTGATCAGTCCTTGGTTCCAAATATTGGGGAAGATGCCAGAGCTAAGTATGATGTTAAAGAGTTTTAGTATAGCCAATTGGAATTTGTTGTCTGTATATTTGATCATTTCATTGAGGATACCATCAACACCACAGGCCTTTTTGGGTTGGAGGGTTTTTATTTTGTCCTGTAACTCGTTCAAGGTAATTGGAGAATCCAGTGGGTTCTGGTAGTCTTTAATAGTTGATTCTAAGATCTGTATTTGATCATGTATATGTTTTTGCTCTTTATTCTTTGTTATAGAGCCAAAGAGATTGGAGAAGTGGTTTACCCATACATCTCCATTTTGGATAGATAATTCTTCGTGTTGTTGTTTGTTTAGTGTTTTCCAATTTTCCCAGAAGTGGTTAGAGTCTATGGATTCTTCAATTGCATTGAGCTGATTTCTGACATGCTGTTCCTTCTTTTTCCGTAGTGTATTTCTGTATTGTTTTAGTGATTCACCATAGTGAAGGCGTAGACTCAGGTTTTCCGGGTCTCTATGTTTTTGGTTGGACAGGTTTCTCAATTTCTTTCTTAGATTTTTGCATTCTTCATCAAACCATTTGTCATTATTGTTAATTTTCTTCGGTTTTCTATTTGAGATTTTTAGATTTGATAGGGAAGCTGAGAGGTCAAATATACTGTTAAGATTTTCTACTGCCAAGTTTACACCTTCACTATTACAGTGGAACGTTTTACCCAGGAAATTGTCTAAGAGGGATTGAATTTGTTGTTGCCTAATTGTTTTTTGGTAGGTTTCCAAACTGCATTCCTTCCATCTATAGCATTTCTTAATGTTACTCAGTTCCTTTGGCTTTGATGCCTCATGATTGAGTATTGCTCTGTTTAAGTAGACTGTGATTTTGCTGTGGTCTGATAGGGGTGTCAGTGGGCTGACTGTGAACGCTCTGAGAGACTCTGGGTTGAGGTCAGTGATAAAGTAGTCTACAGTACTACTGCCAAGAGATGAGCTATAGGTGTACCTACCATAGGAGTCCCCTCGAAGCCTACCGTTGACTATGTACATACCTAGCGTGCGACAGAGCTGCAGGAGTTGTGACCCGTTTTTGTTGGTTATGTTGTCATAGTTGTGCCTAGGGGGGCATATGGGGGAGGGAATGCTGTCACCTCCAGGCAGGTGTTTGTCCCCCTGTGTGCTGAGGGTGTCAGGTTCTTGTCCGGTTCTGGCATTTAGGTCACCACAGACTAGTACATGTCCCTGGGCCTGGAAATTATTGATTTCCCCCTCCAGGATGGAGAAGCTGTCTTCATTAAAATATGGGGATTCTAGTGGGGGATATAGGTAGCACACAGGAGGACATTTTTCTCTGTTAGGATAATTTCTTTTTGAATTTCTAGCCAAATGTAGAATGTTCCTGTTTTGATTAATTTAATGGAGTGAGTTAGGTCTGCTCTATACCAAATTAGCATACCCCCTGAGTCCCTTCCCTGTTTCACACCTGGTAGTTTGGTGGATGGGACTACCAGCTCTCTGTAACCTAGAGGGCAACCAGTGGGTCCATCTCCTCTATACCAGGTTTCTTGCAGGATGACAATGTCTGTATTACCGATTTCTTTGGTGAAGTCCGGGTTTCTGCTCTTTAGGCCAAAGGCAGATGACCTCAGGCCTTGGATATTCCAGGATAATATAGTGAAGGCTTTTTGTTCCATAGAGTGTCCAATGTTGTTGGTCGTGGTTTAGCCTCAGGCCAGTAAGTGTGAGCAGAGCCTGCTGAGCATCTGGTACATGCCATTGGCTTGGGCGAGTGTGAGAGTGGGGGTTGGGACTGTTTGCCCGCTCACTACCTGGGCGTATGTGTGGCTTCCATGTTGAGGCCCTCTTTGCGGGGGTGGGGTGCATGGGGTGGGCAGGAGTGGCATAGGTCTGATCTGAGGGGGCCTAAATGGAGTGTGGGCATGGTTGACGTGGGGGGGTGTTGATTGGTTGGGGTGGGGGTGTGGATGTGTCTGGGTGTACTGTGGTCTGGATGTAATTCCTCTTGGCGTGGGTCCTCTATGTGTAGGTCCAGGGGGAGGTCCTGCAGATCTGGGAGGGTGTCTCGCTGGTCTGGGTGGGGTGTCTATTGATCTGTTGCTCCTGTGTGGAGTGTTGGGGATACGTTTGAGAGCGATGTCCTTTAGAGTCCGGGCAAAGGTGGGCACTGCTGCCTTGTAGAGGTGGACCTGGTCATAGAGGCTGTTCAAGTCCAGGGTGGAGTGGTGGGCCAGGAAAACGTTTGGTTTTGAGGCACAGTCACGGGAAATACTTGCATTTACCCGCTGTATTGTGGCGGGGTGGAAGTCTTTTCGTGGTAGCAGGGTGGAGATAACCACTTGTGCGTTGGGGAAAGTAGAAGAAGCCTTTTCAATCACTCCCTTCAGTGCTGTGGCCACTCTTTCCTGCTGTGCTCTCAGGTCGTTTGTGCCTGTGTGTATTATTATGTGGCTGGGTGAGCCTAGTTTGGCCTCAGACAGAAGGTCTAGGGCGCGCTGAGTGTTTGGACACCAGAGTTTAGACACACTGTGTTTGGGAAAAAGTTTTTTTTCTTCTATATATTTCCCATTTGAGTCCATAAGTAGTACAATCTGTGTCTTGTGTTTGTCCTCAGTGGGTGTGGGGGGGTTGTCAGAAGGGCTATCAGGGTGGCTGACAGGGGGGGGGTGCTCAGAGGGGGTGAGAGCCTCTGGGCTTGGGGTTCTTCATTTGTCTGTTGTGCTGTGATGTCGACTCTATGGTCAGGGTCTGGTGTGGACTGTTCTGCTGTGGTGTCGAGACTTTTGTTGGGTGCTGAGGTGGGCTGTTCTGCTGGCTTCTCTGTGGGGGTGGCCACCTCTCTAGTGGGTTGTTCTCTGTCACACTCCGTCCCCCTCAACTTCTCCTCCATCCCCCTCACCCTCTCCTCCATCCCCCTCAACCTCTCCTCCACCAGCAGTCTGATACTCTCCTCTAGTGCTCTGTTCTGCTCCTCTTTCTCCTGTTGTATTTGTCTCACCACTGTCCAAAGTGCAGATATGTCTCTGTCCACCTCCAGCTCTCCGGGTCTGGTTAAGGGGCTGTTGTTGTGCTGGACTGTTGTCTGGGTCTGTGCTGACTGAAGTGTAATCACCTGCTGTTCCAGCTCCACCTGCCTTATCTCCAGCTGGGTGAATTTGTCCTTCATTTCAATGAGGGAGTGGTAATCTGTGCTGGGAGGTTGACCCTCCGCTGGGGGTTGCTCATCTGTGGGGTTACATAATGAAGAGGTCTGGTCTGATCCTCTCGGGGTGGGGGTATCTTTATCAAGGGAGAGTTTCTCCTGCTGAGCTAATTCTTTGATTAGGTGAAAGTCCAGCTGAAACTGTTTGTGGTTACGCTGTACCATCACTGTTCCGGACTTATAGATATTTATATTACTTAACTCAGAGTCCTCGTTGTCAAGTATTCTGAGTTTCCACCCCTCGTTAATCCCCCTCTCGTAACAGAGGGGTAGTGTGCTAATATAGCACTGTGCCATGCCAGGGGATGGTTTGTGTGGAAGATAAGGTTGCTGATGTTCCCATTTTTGTAATAGTCAGCAAAAAGTGTCTCTTGATTTTCCATAAGGAGCTTCATTTTGTACTCTTTTCTTGACTTATCATTCTTTACATGCACAGGGTACTGTATTTTAATTACCTCTGAACAGCGGGAGGGAGCTTCTAAGGCCTCTCCATTTGGTTGGGGTAGACTGTGTGACTCTCCTGCCATTGTTGGGCTAATGAGCTTTGACACCTCTCACTTGACACGTCAGTGCTATTTGAAGCTGTATCAAGCTTGGCAGAATTATGTTAGAATTAGAGTTAGAAATCCTTATAAAGTAATGTTGTGTATTTTTCTTCTTGGCTTTTGGAAAAAAAAATATATAGTTTCAGACTAAGCATTACTCACTCAGTTCCAGGTTGGATGGTGTTTTCAGGTTTCTGTTGTTTTCCAGAGAATTTGCTGTATAGAGAAACAAATCTTGGTAGTTGTGAACCTTCCAGGTGATTCCGTAATTCCGTCCAAAATCAGGTTGTAGGTTTTAAGTTTTGATTTGAAGTAGGGGTTATGTTGTAGAGGGTAGAATCCAGTATGTGTTCCTGACAAAAAATCTAAGTTTATCTAACTCCTAATCTATCTTTTAAAGAAAATGCTGAAAAATGCAGGAGCTCATCTGATTGTTACTTCCTCTTCTCTCTCTCCTCTCTCTTCTCTCTCTCCTCTA
>NW_024608963.1:32500-37500 GCF_018296145.1 Oncorhynchus tshawytscha
ACTTCAGGTTAAACCCTGCAAAGCAGCGGGCGAGGAAATAGACAGGTAGTCTTGGACTGGAGAGATACCAGACACAGTTTACTATATTATATTATTATTACTGTACAATACTACTATACTATACACACTAGTATTATTACTGTACTATACTATATACACTATTATTATTACTGTACTATACTACTATACTATAAATCAAATCAAATCAAATCAAATCAAATCAAATTTTATTTGTCACATACACATGGTTACTGCTATTATTATTAGATGTTATATACACTAGTATTAGTGTACTATACTACTATACTATACACACTATTATTATTACTGTACTATAAATACACTTGTGCTTCTAGTTAGACCAGGGCCCTATTCCCAATGCAGACCAGAGCCCTCAAATCAAATCAAATCAAATTTTATTTGTCACATACACATGGTTAGATGTTAACTAACGAAATGCTTGTGCTTCTAGTTCCGACAATGCAGTAAAAAACTAACTGTCTTCAAAAAAACTACTGTCTTATACACAGTGTAAGGGGATAAAGAATATGTACATAAGGATATATGAATGAGTGATGGTACAGAGCAGCATAGGCAAGATACAGTAGATGGTATCGAGTACAGTATATACATATGAGATAAGTATGTGTAAACCAAGTGGCATAGTTAAAGTGGCTAGTGATACATGTATTACATAAGGATGCAGTCGATGATATAGAGTACAGTATCAACGTATGCATATGAGATGAATAATGTAGGGTAAGTAACATTATATAAGGTAGCATTGTTTAAAGTGGCTAGTGATATATTTACATCATTTCCCATCAATTCCCATGATTAAAGTGGCTGGAGTAGAGTCAGTGTCATTGACAGTGTGTTGGCAGTAGCCACTCAATGTTAGTGGTGGCTGTTTAACAGTCTGATGGCCTTGAGATAGAAGCTGTTTTTCAGTCTCTCGGTCCCAGCTTTGATGCACCTGTACTGACCTCGCCTTCTGGATGACAGCGGGGTGAACAGGCAGTGGCTCGGGTGGTTGATGTCCTTGATGATCTTTATGGCCTTCCTGTAGCATCGGGTGGTGTAGGTGTCCTGGAGGGCAGGTAGTTTGCCCCCGGTGATGCGTTGTGCAGACCTCACTACCCTCTGGAGAGCCTTACGGTTGAGGGCGGTGCAGTTGCCATACCAGGCGGTGATACAGCCCGCCAGGATGCTCTCGATTGTGCATCTGTAGAAGTTTGTGAGTGCTTTTGGTGACAGGCCGAATTTCTTCAGCCTCCTGAGGTTGAAGAGGCGCTGCTGCGCCTTCCTCACGATGCTGTCTGTGTGAGTGGACCAATTCAGTTTGTCTGTGATGTGTATGCCGAGGAACTTAAAACTTGCTACCCTCTCCACTACTGTTCCATCGATGTGGATGGGGGGGTGTTCCCTCTGCTGTTTCCTGAAGTCCACAATCATCTCCTTAGTTTTGTTGACGTTGAGTGTGAGGTTATTTTCCTGACACCACACTCCGAGGGCCCTCACCTCCTCCCTGTAGGCCGTCTCGTCGTTGTTGGTAATCAAGCCTACCACGGTTGTGTCGTCCGCAAACTTGATGATTGAGTTGGAGGCGTGCGTGGCCACGCAGTCGTGGGTGAACAGGGAGTACAGGAGCTACAGTCGCTACAATGAATGCAGCCTCCGGATAAATCGTTTCCAGTTTGCAGAGAGTTAAATAAAGTTCGTTCAGAGCCATCGATGTGTCTGCTTGGGGGGGGATATATACGGCTGTGATTATAATCGAAGAGAATTCTCTTGGTAGATAATGCGGTCTACATTTGATTGTGAGGAATTCTAAATCAGGTGAACAGAAGGATTTGAGTTCCTGTATGTTTCTTTCATCACACCATGTCACGTTGGCCATAAGACATACGCCCCCGCCCGTCTTCTTACCAGAAAGATGTTTGTTTCTGTCTGCGCGATGCGTGGAGAAACCCGCTGGCTGGTTTTCTCTCCAGTTAGCCATGTTTCCGTGAAGCAAAGAACGTTACAGTCTCTGATGTCCCTCTGGAATGCTACCCTTGCTCGGATTTCATCAACCTTGTTGTCAAGAGACTGGACATTGGCAAGAAGAATGCTAGGGAGTGGTGCACGATGTGCCCGTCTCCGGAGTCTGACCAGAAGACCGCTTCGTTTCCCTCTTTTTCTGAGTCGTTTTTTTTTTTCGTCGCTGCCCTATTCCCTATATAGTGTACTACTATAGACCAGAGCCCTATTCCCTATATAGTGGTACTACTATAGACCAGGGCCCTATTCCCTATATAGTGGTATTACTATAGACCAGAGCCCTATTCCCTATATAGTGGTACTACTATAGGCCAGAGCCCTATTCCCTATATAGTGTACTACTATAGACCAGAGCCCTATTCCCTATATAGTGGTATTACTATAGACCAGAGCCCTATTCCCTATATAGTGGTACTACTATAGACCAGAGCCCTATTCCCTATATAGTGGTACTACTATAGACCAGGGTCCTATTCCCTATATAGTACACTACTATAGACCAGGGCCCTATTCCCTATATAGTGCACTACTTTTGACCAGAGCCCTATTCCCTGGTCATCTCTACTGCCTACTTTTGCACTACTTTTTGCACTACTTTTGCACTACTTTTGACCAGAACCCATGAACACAAGTGCACTATATAGCGAATAGGGTGCCATTTGAGACGTACCATAGAGTCCATTATCTATGAGGTGAACCTTAATGAAGCATCATTCCCCCTTCACTCTGACAGATGTACTGTAGATATCACTGGAAGAGATGGTAGCTTTGAGATATACTGTAGATATCACTGGAAGAGATGGTAGCTTTGAGGTGAACTGTAGATGTCACTGGAAGAGATGGTAGCTTTGAGATGTACTGTAGATATCACTGGAAGAGATGGTAGCTTTGAGGTGAACTGTAGATGTCACTGGAAGAGATGGTAGCTTTGAGATGTACTGTAGATATCACTGGAAGAGATGGTAGCTTTGAGGTGAACTGTAGATGTCACTGGAAGAGATGGTAGCTTTGAGATGTACTGTAGATATCACTGGAAGAGATGGTAGCTTTGAGATGTACTGTAGATATCACTGGAAGAGATGGTAGCTTTGAGATGTACCCTAGATATCACTGGAAGAGATGGTAGCTTTGAGATGTACTGTAGATGTCACTGGAAGAGAAGTGGGACTCTGATCAACCAGATGTACTGAATGTACCAGGGCAGGGTTGTGACCCCAGCTTCAGTCACAGCCTGTTGTACCAAATGGCACCTTATAGGGAGTAGAGGAGGCATTTGGGACGCAGACTCTTTGCTACGGGGAGAGATGGAATGAGATGAGTCAGTCCTGTAGCACAACACAGTTAACTACCCTGAACCCTAAGTGTACAGATAGAAGCATGCACACACACACACACACACACACACACACACACACACACACACACATACACACACAAACCAGACACACACACATATTTACAAACCCAGACAGAGAGAGAGGAGGAGAGGAACAGTTTGTTTGTTAACAGACAGAGAGGAGAGGAGGAGTCTGTTTGAGACAGAGAGGAGAGGAGAGGAACAGTCTGTTTGTTAACAGACAGAGAGGAGAGGAGGAGAGGAACAGTCTGTTTGTTAACAGACAGAGAGGAGAGGAGGAGAGGAACAGTCTGTTTGTTAACAGACAGAGGAGAGGAGGAGAGGAGAGGAACAGTCTGTTTGTTAACAGACAGAGAGGAGAGGAGGAGAGGAACAGTCTGTTTGTTAACAGACAGAGGAGAGGAGGAGAGGAACAGTCTGTTTGTTAACAGACAGAGAGGAGAGGAGGAGAGGAACAGTCTGTTTGTTAACAGACAGAGGAGAGGAGGAGAGGAACAGTCTGTTTGTTAACAGACAGAGGAGAGGAGGAGAGGAACAGTCTGTTTGTTAACAGACAGAGAGGAGAGGAGGAGAGGAACAGTCTGTTTGTTAACAGACAGAGAGGAGAGGAGGAGAGGAACAGTCTGTTTGTTAACAGACAGAGAGGAGAGGAGGAGAGGAACAGTCTGTTTGTTAACAGACAGAGAGGAGGAGAGGAGGAGAGGAACAGTCTGTTTGTTAACAGACAGAGAGGAGAGGAGGAGAGGAACAGTCTGTTTGTTAACAGACAGAGAGGAGAGGAGGAGAGGAACAGTCTGTTTGTTAACAGACAGAGAGGAGAGGAGGAGAGGAACAGTCTGTTTGTTAACAGACAGAGAGGAGAGGAGGAGAGGAACAGTCTGTTTGTTAACAGACAGAGAGGAGAGGAGGAGAGGAACAGTCTGTTTGTTAACAGACAGAGAGGAGAGGAGGAGAGGAACAGTCTGTTTGTTAACAGACAGAGGAGAGGAGGAGAGGAACAGTCTGTTTGTTAACAGACAGAGAGGAGGAGAGGAGAGGAACACAGTTTGTTTGTTAACAGACAGAGAGGAGATGAGGAGAGGAACAGTCTGTTTGTTAACAGACAGAGGAGAGGAGAGGAGAGGAACAGTCTGTTTGTTAACAGACAGAGGAGAGGAGGAGAGGAACAGTCTGTTTGTTAACAGACAGAGAGGAGAGGAGGAGAGGAACAGTCTGTTTGTTAACAGACAGAGAGGAGAGGAGGAGAGGAACACAGTCTGTTTGTTAACAGACAGAGAGGAGAGGAGTCTGTTTGGAGAGAGAAGAGGAGAGGAACAGTCTGTTTGTTAACAGACAGAGAGGAGAGGAGGAGAGGAACAGTCTGTTTGTTAACAGACAGAGAGGAGTTTGTTAACAGAGGAGGAGAGGAGGAGAGGAACAGTCTGTTTGTTAACAGACAGAGAGGAGAGAGGAGAGGAAACAGTCTGTTTGTTAACAGACAGAGAGGAGAGGAGGAGAGGAACACAGTCTGTTTGTTAACAGACAGAGAGGAGAGGAGGAGAGGAACACAGTCTGTTTGTTAACAGACAGAGAGGAGAGGAGGAGAGGAACAGTCTGTTTG
>NW_024608963.1:47500-65000 GCF_018296145.1 Oncorhynchus tshawytscha
CTCTGTCTCTCTCAGTGCATGCTGGGAGTGTTTGTAGTTGAGAGGCAGTGTGGAGGGCTCTGTCAACAGTCTCTCTCAGTGCATGCTGGGAGTGTTGTAGTTACACAGTGTACAGTATGAGAGGCAGTGTGGAGGGCTCTGTCTCTCTCTGTCTCTCTCAGTGCATGCTGGGAGTGTTTGTAGTTGAGAGGCAGTGTGGAGGGCTCTGTCTCTCTCTGTCTCTCTCAGTGCATGCTGGGAGTGTTTGTAGTTGAGAGGCAGTGTGGAGGGCTCTGTCTCTCTCTGTCTCTCTCAGTGCATGCAGTGTTTGCAGTTGAGAGGCAGTGTGGAGGGCTCTGTCTCTCTCTGTCTCTCTCAGTGCATGCTTAAAGTGTTTGTAGTTGAGAGGCAGTGTGGAGGGCTCTGTCTCTCTCTGTCTCTCTCAGTGCATGCTGGGAGTGTTTGTCAGTTGAGAGGCAGTGTGGAGGGCTCTGTCTCTCTCTGTCTCTCTCAGTGCATGCTGGGAGTGTTTGTAGTTGAGAGGCAGTGTGGAAGCTCTGTCTCTCTCTGTCTCTCTCAGTGCATGCTGGGAGTGTTTGTAGTTGAGAGGCAGTGTGGAGGGCTCTTCTCTCTCTCTGTCTCTCTCAGTGCATGCTAGTGTTTGTAGTTGAGAGGCAGTGTGGAGGGCTCTGTCTCTCTCTGTCTCTCTCAGTGCATGCTGGGAGTGTTTGTAGTTGAGAGGCAGTGTGGAGGGCTCTGTCTCTCTCTGTCTCTCTCAGTGCATGCTGGGAGTGTTTGTAGTTGAGAGGCAGTGTGGAGGGCTCTGTCTCCCTCAGGCATGCTGGGAGTGCATAGTTGAGAGGCAGTGTGGAGGGCTCTTTCTCTCTGTCTCTCTCAGTGCATGCTGGGAGTGTTTGTAGTTGAGAGGCAGTGTGGAGGGCTCTGTCTCTCTCAGTGCATGCTGGGAGTGTTTGTAGTTGAGAGGCAGTCTGGAGGGCTCTGTCTCTATCAGTGCTGCTGGGAGTGTTTGCTAGTTGAGAGGCAGTGTGGAGGGCTCTGTCTCTCTCAGTGCATGCTGGGAGTGTTTGTAGTTGAGAGGCAGTGTGGAGGGCTCTGTCTCATGCTGGGAGTGTTTGTAGTTGAGAGGCAGTGTGGAGGGCTCTGTCTCTCTCTGTCTCTCTCAGTGCATGCTGGGAGTGTTTGTAGTTGAGAGGCAGTGTGGAGGGCTCTGTCTCTCTCTGTCTCTCTCAGTGCATGCTGGGAGTGTTTGTAGTTGAGAGGCAGTGTGGAGGGCTCTGTCTCTCTCTGTCTCTCTCAGTGCATGCTGGGAGTGTTTGTAGTTGAGAGGCAGTGTGGAGGGCTCTGTCTCTCTCTGTCTCTCTCAGTGCATGCTGGGAGTGTTTGTAGTTGAGAGGCAGTGTGGAGGGCTCTGTCTCTCTCTGTCTCTCTCAGTGCATGCTGGGAGTGTTTGTAGTTGAGAGGCAGTGTGGAGGGCTCTGTCTCTCTCTGTCTCTCTCAGTGCATGCTGGGAGTGTTTGTAGTTGAATGGCAGTGTGGAGGGCTCTGTCTCTCTCTGTATTCTCTCAGTGCATGCTGGGAGTGTTTGTAGTTGAGAGGCAGTGTGGAGGGCTCTGTCTCTCTCTGTCTCTCTCAGTGCATGCTGGGAGTGTTTGTAGTTGAGAGGCAGTGTGGAGGGCTCTGTCTCTCTCTGTCTCTCTCAGTGCATGCTGGGAGTGTTTGTAGTGTGGAGAGTGCATGCTGACGGATGGAGGGCTCAGTGTCTCTGTCTCTCTCTTCTCTCTCAGTGCATGCTGGGAGTGTTTGTAGTTGAGAGGCAGTGTGGAGGGCTCTGATCTCTCTCTGTCTCTCTCAGTGCATGCTGGGAGTGTTTGTAGCTCTGAGAGGCAGTGTGGAGGGCTCTGTCTCTCTGTCTGCAGTGCATGCTGGGAGTGTTTGTAGTTGAGAGGCAGTGTGGAGGGCTCTGTCTCTCTCAGTGCATGCTGGGAGTGTTTGTAGTTGAGAGGCAGTGTGGAGGGCTCTGTCTCTCTCAGTGCATGCTGGGAGTGTTTGTAGTTGAGAGGCAGTGTGGAGGGCTCTGTCTCTCTCAGTGCATGCTGGGAGTGTTTGTAGTTGAGAGGCAGTGTGGAGGGCTCTGTCTCTCTGTCTCTCTCAGTGCATGCTGGGAGTGTTTGTAGTTGAGAGCAGTGTGGAGGGCTCTGTCTCTCTCTGTCTCTCTCAGTGCATGCTGGGAGTGTTTGTAGTTGAGAGGCAGTGTGGAGGGCTCTGTCTCTCTCTGTCTCTCTCAGTGCATGCTGGGAGTGTTTGTAGTTGAGAGGCAGTGTGGAGGGCTCTGTCTCTCTCTGTCTCTCTCAGTGCATGCTGGGAGTGTTTGTAGTTGAGAGGCAGTGTGAGGGCTCTGTCTCTCTCTGTCTCTCTCAGTGCATGCTCTGAGAGGCAGTGTGGAGGGCTCTGTCTCTCTCTGTCTCTCTCAGTGCATGCTGGAGTGTTTGTAGTTGAGAGGCAGTGTGGAGGGCTCTGTCTCTCTCTGTCTCTCTCAGTGCATGCTGGGAGTGTTTGTAGTTGAGAGGCAGTGTGGAGGGCTCTGTCTCTCTGTCTCTCTCAGTGCATGCTGGGAGTGTTTGTAGTTGAGAGGCAGTGTGGAGGGCTCTGTCTCTCTCTGTCTCTCTCAGTGCATGCTGGGAGTGTTTGTAGTTGAGAGGCAGTGTGGAGGGCTCTGTCTCTCTCTGTCTCTCTCAGTGCATGCTGGGAGTGTTTGTAGTTGAGAGGCAGTGTGGAGGTCTCTGTCTCTCTCTGTCTCTCTCAGTGCATGCTGGGAGTGTTTGTAGTTGAGAGGCAGTGTGGAGGGCTCTGTCTCTCTGCTGTCTCTCTCAGTGCATGCTGGGAGTGTTTGAAGTTGAGAGGCAGTGTGGAGGGCTCTGTCTCTCTCTGTCTCTGTCAGTGCATGCTGGGAGTGTTTGTAGTTGAGAGGCAGTGTGGAGGGCTCTGTCTCTCTCTGTCTCTCTCAGTGCATGCTGGGAGTGTCTCTTTGTCTCTCTCCAGTGTGCTGAGAGGCAGTGTGGAGGGCTCTGTCCTCTCTGTTCTCTCAGTGCATGCTGGGGATGTTTGTAGCTGAGAGGCAGTGTGGAGGGCTCTGTCTCTCTCTGTCTCTCTCAGTGCATGCTGGGAGTGTTTGTAGTTGAGAGGCAGTGTGGAGGGCTCTGTCTCTCTCTGTCTCTCTCAGTGCATGCTGGGAGTGTTTGTAGTTGAGAGGCAGTGTGGAGGGCTCTGTCTCTCTCTGTCTCTCTCAGTGCATGCTGGGAGTGTTTGTAGTTGAGAGGCAGTGTGGAGGGCTCTGTCTCTCTCTGTCTCTCTCAGTGCATGCTGGGAGTGTTTGTAGTTGAGAGGCAGTGTGGAGGGCTCTGTCTCTCTCTGTCTCTCTCAGTGCATGCTGGGAGTGTTTGTAGTTGAGAGGCAGTGTGGAGGGCTCTGTCTCTCTCTGTCTCTCTCAGTGCATGCTGGGAGTGTTTGTAGTTGAGAGGCAGTGTGGAGGGCTCTGTCTCTCTGTCTCTCTCAGTGCATGCTGGGAGTGTTTGTAGTTGAGAGGCAGTGTGGAGGGCTCTGTCTCTCTCTGTCTCTCTCAGTGCATGCTGGGAGTGTTTGTAGTTGAGAGGCAGTGTGGAGGGCTCTGTCCATACATTCTTGCTTTTTTTCTTGGTATTTATTTTTTCAAATGTTCTTTTCTATGGTGGAGGATTAACGCACTGTTGGTTTAGCTGTACCCACTATTTTCGTTCAAAGTTAGGGAGGAACGGGACGGAGTTTTAGTTTCCTGGGGTTTGAACGGCGAGGTGTGAGCGATGGCTTTACAGACTAGCACGGAGGAGACGCTGTCGATACGTCATGGATTCAGGTGTGTTCCTGAGAATGGAGTTAATTTGGAAGAGGTTCTGCTCGTGGTCGGTGAACAGGTAGGAGCTGAATTGATACATTCTGCATCCAGTATTAACAAAGTTGTGGTTGTGTTCATGAAAATAGTACATTTATTGGACAGGCTGACTGCTAGTGGAATATTCGTGTTGTTGCTGATTTCTCCTCTTCCGACTCCTTCGACCAGAGTTGTAGTTGTAAATCTGCCTCCGTTTGTTACGGACGATCAGATCAGGAAAAAGCTGAGTGGTTTTGGTAAGTTTGCTAGCGGTTTTTCCTGTACTGTCGGCAGGTTTCCAGGCAGACACCGTTGAGCATGTTGTTTCCTTCTGGAATATTCATGTTTCTGAACTACGATAACAGTTGAATGTGCATTTTAAAGTGAGGCATGGGGAGGGGCTCTACGCAGTGTTTGCCAGCACAGATTGTCTACGGTGTTTTGAGTGTGCGGATTTGGGACATAAGAGCTTTGCGTGTCCACATAAACGCCGTAGACAAGGTGAGGGTACAGGGCTAGGTCTAGTCAGACTATGGATGGTGGTGTAGATGAGGCTGGGTCTAGTCAGGCTAGAGATGGTGGGGTAGATGAGGCTGGGTCTAGTCAGGTTATAGATGGTGGTGTAGATGAGGCTGGGTCTAGTCAGGTTACGGAGGGTGGTGTAGATGAGGCTGGGTCTAGTCAGGTTATAGATGGTGGTGTAGCGGAGGCTGGGTCTAGTCAGGTTATAGATGGTGGGGTAGATGAGGCTGGGTCTAGTCAGGTTATAGATGGTGGTGTAGATGAGGCTGGGTCTAGTCAGGTTATAGATGGTGGTGTAGATGAGGCTGGGTCTAGTCAGGTTATAGATGGTGGTGTAGATGAGGCTGGGTCTAGTCAGGTTATAGATGGTGGTGTAGATGGGGCTGGGTCTAGTCAGGTTATGGAGGGTGGTGTAGATGAGGCTGGGTCTAGTCAGGTTATAGATGGTGGTGTAGATGAGGCTGGGTCTAGTCAGGTTATGGATGGTGGTGTAGATGAGGCTGGGTCTAGTCAGGTTATAGATGGTGGTGTAGATGAGGCTGGGTCTAGTCAGGTTATGGAGGGTGGTGTAGATGAGGCTGGGTCTAGTCAGGTTATGGATGGTGGTGTAGATGAGGCTGGGTCTAGTCAGGTTATAGCTGGTGGTGTAGATGGGGCTGGGTCTAGTCAGGTTATGGAGGGTGGTGTAGATGAGGCTGGGTCTAGTCAGGTTATAGATGGTGGTGTAGATGAGGCTGGGTCTAGTCAGGTTACGGAGGGTGGTGTAGATGAGGCTGGGTCTAGTCAGGTTACGGAGGGTGGTGTAGATGAGGCTGGGTCTAGTCAGGTTATAGATGGTGGTGTAGATGAGTCTGGGTCTAGTCAGGTTATAGATGGTGGTGTAGATGGGGATGGGTCTAGTCAGGTTACGGAGGGTGGTGTAGATGAGGCTGGGTCTAGTCAGTTTACGGAGGGTGGTGTAGATGAGGCTGGGTCTAGTCATGCTATGGATGGTGGTGTAGATGAGGCTGGGTCTAGTCAGGTTATGGAGGGTGGTGTAGATGAGGCTGGGTCTAGTCAGGTTACGGAGGGTGGTGTAGATGAGGCTGGGTCTAGTCAGGTTACGGAGGGTGGTGTAGATGAGGCTGGGTCTAGTCAGGTTATAGATGGTGTTGTAGATGAGGCTGGGTCTAGTCAGGTTATAGATGGTGGTGTAGATGAGGCTGGGTCTAGTCAGGTTATAGATGGTGGTGTAGATGAGGCTGGGTCTAGTCAGGTTATAGATGGTGGTGTAGATGAGGCTGGGTCTAGTCAGGTTATAGATGGTGGTGTAGATGAGGCTGGGTCTAGTCAGGTTATAGATGGTGGTGTAGATGAGGCTGGGTCTAGTCAGGTTATGGAGGGTGGTGTAGATGAGGCTGGGTCTAGTCAGGTTATAGATGGTGGTGTAGATGAGGCTGGGTCTAGTCAGGTTATAGATGGTGGTGTAGATGAGGCTGGGTCTAGTCAGGTTATAGATGGTGGTGTAGATGAGGCTGGGTCTAGTCAGGTTATGGAGGGTGGTGTAGATGAGGCTGGGTCTAGTCAGGTTATAGATGGTGGTGTAGATGAGGCTGGGTCTAGTCAGGTTATAGATGGTGGTGTAGATGGGGCTGGGTCTAGTCAGGTTATGGAGGGTGGTGTAGATGAGGCTGGGTCTAGTCAGGTTATAGATGGTGGTGTAGATGAGGCTGGGTCTAGTCAGGTTACGGAGGGTGGTGTAGATGAGGCTGGGTCTAGTCAGGTTATAGAGGGTGGTGTAGATGAGGCTGGGTCTAGTCAGGTTATAGATGGTGGTGTAGATGAGGCTGGGTCTAGTCAGGTTACGGAGTGGTGGTGTAGATGAGGCTGGGTCTAGTCAGGTTACGGATGGTGGTGTAGATGAGGCTGGGTCTAGTCAGGTTATAGATGGTGGTGTAGATGAGGCTGGGTCTAGTCAGGTTATAGATGGTGGTGTAGATGAGGCTGGGTCTAGTCAGGTTACGGAGGGTGGTGTAGATGAGGCTGGGTCTAGTCATTATGGATGGTGGTGTAGCTGAGGCTGTGTCTAGTCAGGTTAGTGATGATGGTGTAGATGAGGCTGGGTCTAGTAGACTGTAGATAGTGGGGTAGATGAGGCTGGGTCTAGTCAGGTTATGGATGGTGGTGTAGATGTGGCTGGGTCTAGTCAGGTTATAGCTGGTGGTGTAGATGAGGCTGGGTCTAGTCAGGTTAGAGATGGTGATGTAGATGAGGCTGGGTCTAGTCAGGTTACGGAGGGTGGTGTAGATGAGGCTGGGTCTAGTCAGGTTACGGAGGGTGGTGTAGATGAGGCTGGGTCTAGTCATGCTATGGATGGTAGTGTAGATGAGGCTGGGTCTAGTCAGGTTACGGAGGGTGGTGTAGATGAGGTTGGGTCTAGTCAGGTTATGGAGGGTGGTGTAGATGAGGCTGGGTCTAGTCAGGTTACGGAGGGTGGTGTAGATGAGGCTGGGTCTAGTCAGGTTATAGATGGTGGTGTAGATGAGGCTGGGTCTAGTCAGGTTATAGATGGTGGTGTAGATGAGGCTGGGTCTAGTCAGGTTATAGATGGTGGTGTAGATGAGGCTGGGTCTAGTCAGGTTATAGATGGTGGTGTAGATGAGGCTGGGTCTAGTCAGGTTATAGATGGTGGTGTAGAGGAGGCTGGGTCTAGTCAGGTTATAGATGGTGGTGTAGATGAGACTGGGTCTAGTCAGGTTATAGATGGTGGTGTAGATGAGGCTGGGTCTAGTAGACTGTAGATAGTGGGGTAGATGAGGCTGGGTCTAGTCAGGTTATGGATAGTGGTGTAGATGAGGCTGGGTCTAGTCATGCTATGGAGGGTGGTGTAGATGAGGCTGGGTCTAGTCATGCTATGGAGGGTGGTGTAGATGAGGCTGGGTCTAGTCAGGTTATGGAGGGTGGTGTAGATGAGGCTGGGTCTAGTCAGGTTATAGCTGGTGGTGTAGATGATGCTGGGTCTAGTCAGGTTAGAGATGGTGATGTAGATGAGGCTGGGTCTAGTCAGGTTACGGAGGGTGGTGTAGATGAGGCTGGGTCTAGTCAGTTTACGGAGGGTGGTGTAGATGAGGCTGGGTCTAGTCAGGTTACGGAGGGTGGTGTAGATGAGGCTGGGTCTAGTCAGGTTATAGATGGTGGTGTAGATGAGGCTGGGTCTAGTCAGGTTATAGATGGTGGTGTAGATGAGGCTGGGTCTAGTCAGGTTATAGATGGTGGTGTAGATGAGGCTGGGTCTAGTCAGGTTATAGGTGGTGGTGTAGATGAGGCTGGGTCTAGTCAGGTTATAGATGGTGGTGTAGATGAGGCTGGGTCTAGTCAGGTAACGGAGGGTGGTGTAGATGAGGTTGGGTCTAGTCAGGTTACGGAGGGTGGTGTAGATGAGGCTGGGTCTAGTCAGGTTATAGATGGTGGTGTAGATGAGGCTGGGTCTAGTCAGGTTATAGATGGTGGTGTAGATGAGGCTGGGTCTAGTCAGGTTATAGGTGGTGGTGTAGATGAGGCTGGGTCTAGTCAGGTTATAGATGGTGGTGTAGATGAGGCTGGGTCTAGTCAGGTTATAGATGGTGGTGTAGAGGAGGCTGGGTCTAGTCAGGTTATAGATGGTGGTGTAGATGAGACTGGGTCTAGTCAGGTTATAGATGGTGGTGTAGATGAGGCTGGGTCTAGTCAGGTTATAGATGGTGGTGTAGATGAGGCTGTGTCTAGTCAGGTTACGGAGGGTGGTGTAGATGAGGCTGGGTCTAGTCATGCTATGGATGGTGGTGTAGCTGAGGCTGTGTCTAGTCAGGTTAGTGATGATGGTGTAGATGAGGCTGGGTCTAGTCAGGTTATGGATGGTGGTGTAGATGAGGCTGGGTCTAGTCAGGTTATAGATGGTGGTGTAGATGAGGCTGGGTCTAGTCAGGTTATAGATGGTGGTGTAGATGAGGCTGTGTCTAGTCAGGTTACGGAGGGTGGTGTAGATGAGGCTGGGTCTAGTCATGCTATGGATGGTGGTGTAGCTGAGGCTGTGTCTAGTCAGGTTAGTGATGATGGTGTAGATGAGGCTGGGTCTAGTCAGGTTATGGATGGTGGTGTAGATGTGGCTGGGTCTAGTCAGGTTATATATGGTGGTGTAGATGAGGCTGGGTCTAGTCATGTTATAGATGGAGGTGTAGATGAGGCTGGGTCTAGTCAGGTTATAGATGGTGGTGTAGATGAGGCTGGGTCTAGTAGACTGTAGATAGTGGGGTAGATGAGGCTGGGTCTAGTCAGGTTATGGATGGTGGTGTAGATGAGGCTGGGTCTAGTCATGCTATGGAGGGTGGTGTAGATGAGGCTGGGTCTAGTCATGTTATGGAGGGTGGTGTAGATGAGGCTGGGTCTAGTCAGGTTATGGAGGGTGGTGTAGATGAGGCTGGGTCTAGTCAGGTTAGAGATGGTGATGTAGATGAGGCTGGGTCTAGTCATGTTATAGATGGTGGTGTAGATGAGGCTGGGTCTAGTCAGGTTATTCTAGTGGATGAGGCTGGGTCTAGTCATGAAATGGAGGGTGGTGTAGATGAGGCTGGGTCTAGTGAGGTTATAGATGGTGTTGTAGGTGAGGCTGGGTCTAGTCATCCTATGGAGGGTGGTGTAGATGAGGCTGGGTCTAGTCAGGTTATAGATGGTGGTGTAGATGAGGCTGGGTCTACTCAGGTTATAGATGGTGGTGTAGATGAGGCTGGGTCTAGTCAGGTTATAGATGGTGGTGTAGATGAGGCTGGGTCTAGTCAGGTTATAGATGGTGGTGTAGATGAGGCTGGGTCTAGTCAGGTTATAGATGGTGGTGTAGATGGGGCTGGGTCTAGTCAGGTTATGGATGGTGGTGTAGATGAGTCTAGTCAGGTTATAGATGGTGCGGTAGATGGGGCTGGGTCTAGTCAGGTTATAGATGGTGGTGTAGATGAGGCTGAGTCTAGTCAGGTTATAGATGGTGGTGTAGATGAGGCTGGGCCTAGTCAGGTTATTCTAGTGGATGAGGAGAGTATAGTGAGGAAGTGTAAGAGACTAGGGGGGGGTTGTCAAGTGGAAAATGAAAAAAAGGGGAGAAGAAAGGAGGTGGGACGGGCGAGGCTGGTGTGGTCAAAGGAACCTGAGAGGCTGGTGTGGTCAAAGGAACCTGAGAGGCTGGTGTGGTCAAAGGAACCTGAGAGGCTGGTGTGGTCAAAGGAACCTGAGAGGCTGATGTGGTCAAAGGAACCTGAGAGGCTGGTGCGGTCAAAGGAACCTGAGAGGCTGGTGTGGTCAAAGGAACCTGAGAGGCTGGTGTGGTCAAAGGAACCTGAGAGGCTGGTGTGGTCAAAGGAACCTGAGAGGCTGGTGTGGTCAAAGGAACCTGAGAGGCTGGTGTGGTCAAAGGAACCTGAGAGGCTGGTGCGGTCAAAGGAACCTGAGAGGCTGGTGTGGTCAAAGGAACCTGAGAGGCTGGTGTGGTCAAAGGAACCTGAGAGGCTGGTGTGGTCAAAGGAACCTGAGAGGCTGGTGTGGTCAAAGGAACCTGAGAGGCTGGTGTGGTCAAAGGAACCTGAGAGGCTGGTGTGGTCAAAGGAACCTGAGAGGCTGGTGAGGTCAAAGGAACCTGAGAGGCTGGTGTGGTCAAAGGAACCTGAGAGGCTGGTGTGGTCAAAGGAACCTGAGAGGCTGGTGTGGTCAAAGGAACCTGAGAGGCTGGTGTGGTCAAAGGAACCTGAGTGGCTGGTGTGGTCAAAGGAACCTGAGAGGCTGGTGTGGTCAAAGGAACCTTTGCCTGGTGCTGGGGGGGATCAGGATGGGAGATGGAGTTGGGTCTACTTTCAGACACTGTTTAGATGTATAGTTTCCTTCTGGCACTGGGGCTTTTTGAGCTTTGCTATTGGTCTCTTTCTTTGCTGCCTTTTCTCCCACTTCTTATGGAGACTCTTTGGGTCGGCTCGCTTAACATAAATGGCGCCAGAGATGTGGGAAAGAGGAGTCTTTTGGGTGTATATGTAAAACAAAACAAAAGTACAGGTGTTGTTTCTGCAGGAGATGCATAATGATGTGGTGAATGAAGTCGATTGGGGTCTCTGGTGGAAAAGGGGTAAGTGTGCTGAGCCATGGGACAAATATAAGTGCAGGGGTGGCAGTCTTTTTGCACCGGGGCTGGCAGTAAAAATGTGCTCCTCAAAGGAGGTGTGTAGGGGTAGACTGCTTGTTGTAAAAGCAGAAATTAACAACTAGGGTTTTGTCCTTATAAATGTGTATGCACCTAACACAGGGAGGGAGAGGGAGCATCTGTTTGGGTGTCTTAGACAGGAACTCTCGCAGGTAGCGCCTGAGGAGAAGCTGGTGGTCGCGGGGACTGGAACTGTACAATGGATTTTACGAAAGACAGAAATTGGGAGGAGCCTCATTCAGGCTCAGTGGGAGTGTTAAGGGACGTCATTAATAAGTGCATCGAGGATGTCATCCCCACAGTGACTGTACGTACATACCCCAACCAGAAGCCATGGATTACAGGCAACATTTGCACTGAGTTAAAGGGTAGAGCCGCCGCTTTCAAGGAGCGGGAATCTAACCCAGAAGCTTATAAGAAATCCCGTTATGCCCTCCAACGAACCATCAAACAGGCAAAGCGTCAATACAGGACTAAGATTGAATCGTACTACATCGGCTCTGATGCTCGTCAGATGTGGCAGGGCTTGCAAACTATTACAGACTACAAAGGGAAGCACAGCCGTGAGCTGCCCAGTGACACGAGCCTACCAGACGAGTTAGATCACTTCTATACTCGCTTCGAGGCAAGTAACATTGAAACATGCATGAGATCATCAGCTGTTCCGGACGACTGTATGATCACACTCTCCGCAGCCGATGTGAGTAAGACCTTTAAACAGGTCAACATTAACAAGGCCGCAGGGCCAGACGGATTATCAGGATGTGTTCTCCGAGCGTGCGCTGACCAACTGGAAAGTGTCTTCACTGACATTTTCAACCTCTCCCTGTCTGAGTCTGTAATACCAACATGTTTCAAGCAGACCACCATAGTCTCTGTGCCCAAGAACACGAAGGTAACCTGCCTAAGTGACTAGCGACCCGTATCACTCACGTCTGTAGCCATGAACTGCTTAATAAACAGGAATAACGTCTCTTAGGCTGTTGGAGAGATTCCTGGAGGAGGTCCAGGAGGCCCTGTCTGAGCCGGTAAGGGGGTGTTCGAGCGGCCAAAAGGGGGAGGAGCCACCAATGTTGCCACCACAGCAGGTGACTGCAGAGACTGGGGACTGGCAAGGGGGGCGGGAGGACCCTGGGGGAGTTTGAGGGTGTGGGGGAGTTTGAGGGGGTGGGAGGTTAAAGCCCTCTACAACCTCTGCGTTAAGGTGAGGAACATTAGGAGCCTACCAGGAGTAAAGGCACATCAGTGGCAGGGGCTATGTAGGGAGGAGAGTATGATGGGTTTTAGATGGAGGGGGCTCTACAAACCCAGTACCAAAGAGGTCAGGGGACCTCCAGTGGAGGGTTCTACATGGAGCCCTGGCCACTAACAGCTGGTTGTCACGGGTCGACCCGAGAGCTGGACTGGGGTGTCCTTTCTGTGTCATGAGTGAAACTGTGCATCATGGGTTTTCTACGTGCGCCAGGTTAATATCATTATTGGAATGTCTGTGTGAGAGGTCGGGGGTGGAGTTCACTGTTGGGATATGTATAATGGGGTACAGCTATTCAAGTAGGCCAAATGTTTGCTCAGGCAAAGTTGTCTATTTGGCGAACGAGGAGGAACAGGGTCAAAGGTGGGGGGATACCCTTTACTATTATTGAATGGGATTTGAGTTGTGTAAAATGCTAAGCAGTGTGGAGATGTTTCAGGAGATGTTGTATAAAATGCTAAGCAGTGTGGAGATGTTTCAGGAGATGTTGTATAAAATGCTAAGCAGTGTGGAGATGGTTCAGGAGGTGTGGTGTGTCGGGTGGGGAAGATGGGTTGGATGTACGGCTGTAGAAGTGGTGAGGTTTTTGGTTATTGTGGTGTGTTGTTTTGTATCATGGGGTTCAGGGCAAGGTGAGTGTATAGAATAGGGTTCAGGGCAAGGTGAGTGTATAGAATAGGGTTCAGGGCAAGGTGAGTGTATAGAATAGGGTTCAGGGCAAGGTGAGTGTATAGAATAGGGGATATTTGTTTTTAAAGGGGGGCGGGGGCGGGCGGTAGTGGTTTTAATGAAATGAGGATGTATCGTGAAAGAAAGAAAGTTTTAAAAAAGTATGTCTGATTCTCGCTCTCATTCTCTCTTTCTCTCCTTCCTTCCTTCCTTCCTTCTTTCCTTCCTTCCTTCCTTCCTTCCTTCCTTCCTTCCTTCCTTCCTTCCTTCTTCCTTCCTTCCTTCCTTCCTTCCTTCCTTCTCTCTCTCTCTCTCTGTCTCTCTGTCTCTCTCTCTCTCTCTCTGTACAAATGGTTAAAGGACACAAGATAAAATAAATAAGCATAAATATGGGTTGTATTTACAATGGTGTGTTCTTCACTGGTTGCCCTTTTCTCGTGGCAACAGGTCACAAATCTTGCTGCTGTGATGGCACACTGTGGAATTTCACCCAGTAGATATGGGAGTTTATCAAAATTGGATTTGTTTTCGAATTCTTTGTGGATCTGTGTAATCTGAGGGAAATATGTCTCTCTAATATGGTCATACATTTGGCAGGAGGTTAGGAAGTGCAGCTCAGTTTCCACCTCATTTTGTGGGCAGTGAGCACATAGCCTGTCTTCTCTTGAGAGCCATGTCTGCCTACGGCGGCCTTTCTCAATAGCAAGGTTATGCTCACTGAGTCTGTACATGGTCAAACATTTCCTTAATTTTGGGTCAGTCACAGTGGTCAGGTATTCTGCCGCTGTGTACTCTCTGTGTAGGGCCAAATAGCATTCTAGTTTGCTCTGTTTTTTTATTAATTCTTTCCAATGTGTCAAGTAATTATCTTTTTGTTTTCTCATGATTTCGTTGGGTCTAATTGTGCTGCTGTCCTGGGGCTCTGTGGGGTATGTTTGTGTTTGTGAACAGAGCCCCAGGACCAGCTTGCTTAGGGGACTCTTCTCCAGGTTCATCTCTCTGTAGGTGATGGCTTTGTAATGGAAGGTTTGGGAATCGCTTCCTTTTAGGTGGTTATAGGAATGAACGGCTCTTTTCTGGATTTTGATAATTAGTGGGTATCGGCTCTCGCTCTCTCTCTCTCTCTCTCTCTCTCTCTCTCTCTCTCTCTCTCTCTCTCTCTCTCTCTCTCTCTCTCTCTCTCTCTCTCTCTCTCTCTCTCTCTCTCAGGGTGATGACTGTTCTCTGACCTGTCCTGCTGGGGTGTATGGGGCCAACTGTTCCTCTCCCTGTAACTGCCACAACCAGATCGCCTGCTCACACATCGACGGATCCTGCATGTGCAGAGAAGGTGCGTTACACTGAATACTGTCATATCTCGCTCTTTCCTTCTCTCCTCTCTCTCTCTTTCTTTCCTCTCTCTTTAAGAATGTATCTGCGTTGTATGTCGTTAGCTAGCTAGCCAGACAGTTTTAGAGGAATGATTCCATACATTTTTAACTGCCAATATGACAACATTCAATTCAAACAATTCTGTCAATCCACAGCCACACGCTGACATCAGTTGATGATAGGACTTAGACAAGTTGTGAATGCAACTAGTACTGATATTGTATTATATAACAGCACTCACAGCAAATGTAGACATTTATGGACTGTTTATAGATATTTTATTTAACCTTAGTTTAACCAGGCAAGTCAATTAAGAACACATTCTTATTTACAATGACAGCCTACCCCGGCCAAATCCGGTCGACGCTGGGCCAATTGTGTGCCGCCCTATGGGACTCCCAATCATGGCCGGTTGTGATACAGCCTGGAATCGAACCAGGGTCTGTAGTGGCGCCTCTAGCACTGAGATGCAGTGACATAGACCACTGCGCCACTCTGGAGCCCTAGTTAAAGAGGCTAGTTCTACAAAAAAATTGGTAAACCCGTATTTCCTGCGTAAGTAAAATCAGGATTATGCCTCTACAGCCATTCATTCCAATTAGACTGGTTTGGATTTCTCCCTGACCAACATGGCTGCCATTTCACTGCATTCTGGCACTTTGAGGGTTGATGATGTAGCCCCTCTAGTAATTTAATAGAATCTCAATAATAGCAACTATATTACTAAACAGACAGACAGACAAGCTGTAGTAACTATAGTAACTATATTACCAGACAGACAGACAAGCTGTAGTAACTATAGTAACTATATTACCAGACAGACAAGCTGTAGTATCTATAGTAACTATATTACCAGACAGACGGGCTGTAGTATCTATAGTAACTATATTACCAGACAGACAGACAAGCTGTAGTAACTATAGTAACTATATTACCAGACAGACAGACAAGCTGTAGTAACTATAGTAACTATATTACCAGACAGACAAGCTGTAGTAACTCTAGTAACTGTATTACCATTTGCAGTGTAACGGAACCTACCCAAGAACATTAAACTCAACAGACAGACACATTCTAACTATAGTAACTATATTCCACCAATCAATCAATAGTATTACCATTAGACTGATGTGGAGACACTAACGATCAGCACTCTATTACACGGTTCTCCTCAGAGAGAGAGGGAGGGAGATAAAGAGAGAGAGAGGGAGGGAGAGAGATAAAGAGAGAGAGAGAGGGAGGGAGATAAAGAGAGAGAGAGGGAGGGAGAGAGATAAAGAGAGAGAGAGACATAGAGACAGAGAGAGAGGCAGAGAGAGACAGAGAGAGAGGCAGAGAGAGACAGAGAGAGAGACAGAAAGAGACATAGAGAGAGACAGAGAGAGACAGAGAGAGACAGAGAGAGAGACAGAGAGAGACAGAGAGAGAGACAGAGAGAGAGACAGAGAGAGAGACAGAGAGAGAGACAGAGAGAGAGAGAGACAGAGAGACAGAGCATAGAGACAGAGAGAGACAGAGAGAAATGAAGAACTTAACTCCTCTGTTACTTCAGTACTTCTCAATGCCAGCATGTTTAAATATTTACGTGGCTTGGAATCTCCCAGGGAATCATGGGTAATTAAAGACAGACATCAGAGTGGATCTCTGGGAACGACACTCCGCTCAGCTCCGAGAAGTTCTGAGAGAGTGTGGGTGGCTGTCTCAGTCCCACAGTCCTCTGATTACACTGTAAGCTCTCAGATAACTTCTTCATACACGTATAATAACCATCATCCTACAGTTGACAAAGCTCAGATAACTTCTACATACACACAGAGTATAAACAATCTGGTTCATGTGTTCTGTGGACGCGAGATGTGATTGATTCTGGAGTGAGAGTGTGGAGCGTAGAGCGAGATGTGATTGATTCTGGAGTGGAGTGTGGAGCGTATACGCGAGATGTGATTGATTCTGGAGTGAGAGTGTGGAGCATAGAGCGAGATGTGATGCACTTTTCTGTGCACTTTGGTTGAGGGGGGTTTGTCAGGGGTTTGTCAGGGTTTGTCAGGGTTGAGCAGGGGTTGTCAGGGTTTGTCAGGGTTTGTCAGGGTTTGTCAGGGTTTGTCTGGGTTTTGTCAGGGTTTGTCAGGGGTTTTGTCAGGGTTTGTCGTGGTTTGTCAGGGGTTTGTCAGGGTTTGTCAGGGTTTGTTTTGTCAGGGGTTTGTCAGGGTTGAGCAGGGGTTTGTCAGGGTTTGTCAGGTTTTGTCAGGGTTTGTCAGGGTTTTGTCAGGTTTTGTCAGGGTTTGTTTTGTCAGGGTTTGTCAGGGTTGAGCAGGGTTTGTCAGGGTTTGTCAGGTTTTGTCAGGGTTTGTCAGGGGTTTGTCAGGGTTTGTCAGGGTTTTGTCAGGGTTTTGTCAGGGTTTTGTCAGGGTTTGTCAGGGTTAGTCAGGGTTTGTCAGGGTTTTGTGTTTGGTCAGGGTTTGTCAGGGTTTGTCAGGGTAAGGTTTTGTCAGGGTTTGTCAGGGTTTTGTCAGGGTTTGTCAGGGTTTGTCAGGGTTTGTCAGGGTTTGTCAGGGTTTGTCAGGGTTTGTCAGGGTTTGTCAGGGTTTGTCAGGGTTGGTCAGGGTTTGTCAGGGTTTGTCAGGGGGTTTGTCAGGGTTTGTCAGGGTTTGTCAGGGTTTGTCAGGGTTTGTCAGGGTTTGTCAGGGTTTGGGGGTTTGTCAGGGTTTGTCAGGGTTGGTCAGGGTTTGTCAGGGTTTGTCTGGGGTTTGTCAGGTTTTGTCAGGGTTGGTCAGGGTTTGTCAGGGGTTTGTCAGGGTTTTGTCAGGGTTTGTCAGGTTTGTCAGGGTTTGTCAGGGTTGGTCAGGGTTGGTCAGGTTTTGTCAGGGGTTTGTCAGGGTTTGTCAGGGTTGGTCAGGGTTTGTCAGGGTTTGTCAGGGTTGTCAGGGTTTGTCAGGGTTTGTCAGGGTTTGTCAGGGTTTGTCAGGGTTGGTCAGGGTTGGTCAGGGTTTGTCAGGGTTTGTCAGGGTTGGTCAGGGTTTGTCAGGGTTTGTCAGGGTTGGTCAGGGTTTGTCAGGGTTGGTCAGGGTTTGTCAGGGTTTGTCAGGGTTTGTCAGGGTTTGTCAGGGTTTGTCAGGGTTGGTCAGGGTTTGTCAGGGTTTGTCAGGGTTGGTCAGGGTTTGTCAGGGTTTGTCAGGGTTGGTCAGGGTTGGTCAGGGTTGGTCAGGGTTTGTCAGGGTTTGTCAGGGTTGGTCAGGGTTTGTCAGGGTTGGTCAGGGTTTGTCAGGGTTGGTCAGGGTTGGTCAGGGTTGGTCAGGGTTTGTCAGGGTTGGTCAGGGTTGGTCAGGGTTTGTCAGGGTTTGTCAGGGTTTGTCAGGTGTTTGCCCTGTATGTTATGGACTGAGTTACTTTGTATTTCAGCGTATTTAGTCTTGGCTCATTATATTGTTGACCATTGGGGCTGTTGGTGGGGAGTACAGTAAAGAGAGTACATAGAGTACAATACAGAGAGTATATAGAGTACAGTATATAGAGTATATAGAGGACAGTAAAGAGAGTACATAGAGTACAATACAGAGAGTATATAGAGTACAGTATATAGAGTATATAG
>NW_024608963.1:67500-85000 GCF_018296145.1 Oncorhynchus tshawytscha
TAGAGCTAGTTTCCATAGCTGTTTACAATCCACCACAGTCAGAGGTCGGCTGCATTGAATGAGCTGTATTCCCCCCTAAGCAAACAGGAAAACGCTCACCCAGAGGAGGCACTTCTAGTAGCCGGGGACTTTAATGCAGGGAAACTTAAATCAGTTTTACCTCAATTCTTTCAACATGTTAGAAGTGCAACCAGAGGGGAAAAAACTCTAGACCACCTTTACTCCACACACAGAGACGCATACAAAGCTCTCCCTCACCCTCTATTTGGCAAATCTGACCATAATCTGACCATGATTCCTGCTTACAAGCAAAAATTAAAGCAGGAAGCACCAGTGACTCGGTCAATGCAAAAGTGGTCAAATGAAGCAGATGCTAAGCTACAGGACTTGTTTTGCTACCACAGACTGGAATATGTTCTGGGATTCTTCTGATCGCATTGAGGAGTACAACACATCAGTCATCAATAAGTGCATCAATGACGTTGTCTCCAATGTGACTGGACGTACATACCCCAACCAGAAGCCATGGATTACAGGCAACATCCGCACTGAGCTAAAGGCTAGTGCTTTAAACAGGTCAACATTCACAAGGCCGCAGGGCCAGACGGATTACCAGGACGTGTACATTTTCAACCTCTCCCTTACGCCTCTATACCAGGCGATGTCAGAACTCCTGAGTCTGTAATACCAACATGTTTCAAGCAGACCACCATAGTCTCTGTGCCCATGAACACTAAGGTAACCTGCCTAAATGACTTCCGACCCGTATCACTCACGTCTGTAGCCATGAAGTGCTTCTAAAGGCTTGTCATGGCTCACATCAACGCCATTATCCCAGAAACCCTAGACCCACTCCAATTTGCATACCGCCCAAACAGATCCACAGATGATGCAATCTCTATTGCACTCCACACTGCCCTTTCCCACCTGGACAAAAGGAACACCTACGTGAGAATGGTATTCATTGACTATAGCTCAGCGTTCAACACCATAGTGCCCTCAAAGCTCATCAATAAGCTAAGGACCCTGGGACTTAACACCTCCCTCTGCAACTGGATCTTGGACTTCCTGACTGGCCGCCCCCAGGTCGTAAGGGTAAGTAACAACACATCCGCCACGCTGATCCTCAACACAGGGGCCCCTCAGGGTGCGTGCTCAGTCCCCTCCTGTACTCCCTGTTCACTCATAACTGCATGGCCAGGCACAACCCCAACACCATCATTAAGTTTGCAGACGACACAACAGTGGTAGGCCTGATCATTGACAACGATGAGACAGCCTACAGGGAGGAGGTCAGAGACCTGGCAGTGTGGTCCCAGGACAACAACCTCTCCCTCAATGTGATCAAGACAAAGGAGATGATTGTGGACTACAGGACAAGGAGGACAGAGCACGCTCCCATTCTCATCGACGGGGCTGCAGTGGAGCAGGTTGAGAGCTTCCACTTCCTTGGTGTCCACATCACCAACAAACTAACATTTTCCAAGCACACCAAGACAATCGTGAAGAGGGCACGACAAAACCTATTCCCCTCAGGAGACTGAAAAGATTTGGCATGGGTCCTCAGATCCTCAAAAGGTTCTACAGCTGCACCATCGAAAGCATCCTGACAGGTTGCATCACTGCCTGGTATGGCAACTGCTCGGGCCGCCGGCCACAATGCACTACAGAGGACAGTGCGAACGGCCCAGAACATCACTGGGGACAAGCTTCCTGCCATCCAGGACCTCTATACCAGGCAGTGTCAGAAGGCCCTAAAATTGTCAATGACTGAAGCCACCCTAGACTGTTCTCTCTGCTACCGCACAGCAAGCGGTACCGGAGTGCCAAGTCTATGTCTAAGAGGCATCTAAACAGCTTCTACCCCCAAGCAATAAGACTCCTGAATATCTAATCAAATGGCTACCCAGACTATTTGCATTTGTAGAGAGAGAGGGGGAGAGAGAGAGGGGGAAGAGAGAGAGAGGGGGAGAGAGAGAGGGGAAGAGAGAGAGAGAGAGAGAGAGGGGGAAGTGAGAGAGAGGGGGGAAGAGAGAGAGAGAGATGGGGAAAGAGGGAGGTCTATCAGAAACGTATAAGCCTATATACAGTATATGAACGGAACGTTTGTTTTGGTGTAATGTAATGTTCTGGTGTAATGTAATGTTCTGGTGTAATGTAATGTTCTGGTGTAATGTAATGTTCTGGTGTAATGTAATGTTCTGGTGTAATGTAACATTGTGGTGTAATGTTAACGTTGCTGTTTTCAGGAGGGCACGTATGGAGAACAGTGTCGAGAGCAGTGTGACTGTATCCATGCCGATGGCTGTGACCCTGTGAGAGGCGACTGTCGCTGTCTGGCTGGATGGACTGGTGAGTCAGGCAGTAGTACCCCCCTACAGTCCTGTGAGAGGCGACTGTCGCTGTCTGGATGGATGGACTGGTGAGTCAGGCAGTAGTACCCCCCTACAGTCCTGTGAGAGTGACTGTCGCTGTCTGGCTGGATGGACTGGTGAGTCAGGCAGTAGTACCCCTACAGTCCTGTGAGAGGTGACTGTCGCTGTCTGGCTGGATGGACTGGTGAGTCAGGCAGTAGTACCCCTACAGTCCTGTGAGAGGTGACTGTCGCTGTCTGGCTGGATGGACTGGTGAGTCAGGCAGTAGTACCCCTACAGTCCTGTGAGAGGTGACTGTCGCTGTCTGGCTGGATGGACTGGTGAGTCAGGCAGTAGTACCCCTACAGTCCTGTGAGAGGTGACTGTCGCTGTCTGGCTGGATGGACTGGTGAGTTAGGCAGTAGTACCCCCTACAGTCCTGTGAGAGGTGACTGTCGCTGTCTGGCTGGATGGACTGGTGAGTCAGGCAGTAGTACCCCCTACAGTCCTGTGAGAGGTGACTGTCGCTGTCTGGCTGGATGGACTGGTGAGTCAGGCAGTAGTACCCCCTACAGTCCTGTGAGAGGTGACTGTCGCTGTCTGGCTGGATGGACTGGTGAGTCAGGCAGTAGTACCCCCTACAGTCCTGTGAGAGGTGACTGTCGCTGTCTGGCTGGATGGACTGGTGAGTCAGGCAGTAGTACCCCCTACAGTCCTGTGAGAGGTGACTGTCGCTGTCTGGCTGGATGGACTGGTGAGTCAGGCAGTAGTACCCCTACAGTCCTGTGAGAGGTGACTGTCGCTGTCTGGCTGGATGGACTGGTGAGTTAGGCAGTAGTACCCCCTACAGTCCTGTGAGAGGTGACTGTCGCTGTCTGGCTGGATGGACTGGTGAGTCAGGCAGTAGTACCCCCTACAGTCCTGTGAGAGGTGACTGTCGCTGTCTGGCTGGATGGACTGGTGAGTCAGGCAGTAGTACCCCCTACAGTCCTGTGAGAGGTGACTGTCGCTGTCTGGATGGATGGACTGGTGAGTCAGGCAGTAGTACCCCTACAGTCCTGTGAGAGGTGACTGTCGCTGTCTGGCTGGATGGACTGGTGAGTCAGGCAGTAGTACCCCCTACAGTCCTGTGAGAGGTGACTGTCGCTGTCTGGCTGGATGGACTGGTGAGTCAGGCAGTAGTACCCCCTACAGTCCTGTGAGAGGTGACTGTCGCTGTCTGGCTGGATGGACTGGTGAGTCAGGCAGTAGTACCCCTACAGTCCTGTGAGAGGTGACTGTCGCTGTCTGGCTGGATGGACTGGTGAGTTAGGCAGTAGTACCCCTACAGTCCTGTGAGAGGTGACTGTTGCTGTCTGGCTGGCTGGATGGACTGGTGAGTCAGGCAGTAGTACCCCCTACAGTCCTGTGAGAGGTGACTGTCGCTGTCTGGCTGGATGGACTGGTGAGTCAGGCAGTAGTACCCCTACAGTCCTGTGAGAGGTGACTGTCGCTGTCTGGCTGGATGGACTGGTGAGTCAGGCAGTAGTACCCCTACAGTCCTGTGAGAGGTGACTGTCGCTGTCTGGCTGGATGGACTGGTGAGTCAGGCAGTAGTACCCCTACAGTCCTGTGAGAGGTGACTGTCGCTGTCTGGCTGGATGGACTGGTGAGTCAGGCAGTAGTACCCCTACAGTCCTGTGAGAGGTGACTGTCGCTGTCTGGCTGGATGGACTGGTGAGTCAGGCAGTAGTACCCCCCCTACAGTCCTGTGAGAGGTGACTGTCGCTGTCTGGCTGGATGGACTGGTGAGTCAGGCAGTAGTACCCCTACAGTCCTGTGAGAGGTGACTGTCGCTGTCTGGCTGGATGGACTGGTGAGTTAGGCAGTAGTACCCCCTACAGTCCTGTGAGAGTGACTGTCGCTGTCTGGCTGGATGGACTGGTGAGTCAGGCTGTACCCCCTACAGTCCTGTGAGAGGTGACTGTCGCTGTCTGGCTGGATGGACTGGTGAGTCAGGCAGTAGTACCCCTACAGTCCTGTGAGAGGTGACTGTCGCTGTCTGGCTGGATGGACTGGTGAGTCAGGCAGTAGTACCCCTACAGTCCTGTGAGAGGTGACTGTCGCTGTCTGGCTGGATGGACTGGTGAGTCAGGCAGTAGTACCCCTACAGTCCTGTGAGAGGTGACTGTCGCTGTCTGGCTGGATGGACTGGTGAGTCAGGCAGTAGTACCCCTACAGTCCTGTGAGAGGTGACTGTCGCTGTCTGGCTGGATGGACTGGTGAGTCAGGCAGTAGTACCCCTACAGTCCTGTGACTGGTGAGAGGTGACTGTCGCTGTCTGGCGATGGACTGGTGAGTCAGGCAGTAGTACCCCTACAGTCCTGTGAGAGGTGACTGTTGCTGTCTGGCTGGATGGACTGGTGAGTCAGGCAGTAGTACCCCTACAGTCCTGTGAGAGGTGACTGTCGCTGTCTGGCTGGATGGACTGGTGAGTCAGGCAGTAGTACCCCCTACAGTCCTGTGAGAGGTGACTGTCGCTGTCTGGCTGGATGGACTGGTGAGTCAGGCAGTAGTACCCCCTACAGTCCTGTGAGAGGTGACTGTCGCTGTCTGGCTGGATGGACTGGTGAGTCAGGCAGGCAGTAGTGACCCCTACAGTCCTGTGAGAGGTGACTGTCGCTGTCTGGCTGGATGGACTGGTGAGTCAGGCAGTAGTACCCCCTACAGTCCTGTGAGAGGTGACTGTCGCTGTCTGGCTGGATGGACTGGTGAGTTCAGGCAGTAGTACCCCTACAGTCCTGTGAGAGGTGACTGTCGCTGTCTGGCTGGATGGATGGACTGGTGAGTTAGGCAGTAGTACCCCCTACAGTCCTGTGAGAGGTGACTGTCGCTGTCTGGCTGGATGGACTGGTGAGTCAGGCAGTAGTACCCCTACAGTCCTGTGAGAGGTGACTGTCGCTGTCTGGCTGGATGGACTGGTGAGTCAGGCAGTAGTACCCCTACAGTCCTGTGAGAGGTGACTGTCGCTGTCTGGCTGGATGGACTGGTGAGTCAGGCAGTAGTACCCCCTACAGTCCTGTGAGAGGTGACTGTCGCTGTCTGGCTGGATGGATGGACTGGTGAGTTAGGCAGTAGTACCCCCTACAGTCCTGTGAGAGGTGACTGTCGCTGTCTGGCTGGATGGACTGGTGAGTCAGGCAGTAGTACCCCCTACAGTCCTGTGAGAGGCGACTGTCGCTGTCTGGCTGGATGGACTGGTGAGTCAGGCAGTAGTACCCCCTACAGTCCTGTGAGAGGTGACTGTCGCTGTCTGGCTGGATGGACTGGTGAGTCAGGCAGTAGTACCCCCTACAGTCCTGTGAGAGGTGACTGTCGCTGTCTGGCTGGATGGACTGGTGAGTCAGGCAGTAGTACCCCTACAGTCCTGTGAGAGGTGACTGTCGCTGTCTGGCTGGATGGACTGGGATGGAGTCCTGGTGAGTTAGGCAGTAGTACCCCCTACAGTCCCTGGATGGACTGGTGAGTCAGGCAGTAGTACCCCCTACAGTCCTGTGAGAGGTGACTGTCGCTGTCTGGCTGGATGGACTGGTGAGTCAGGCAGTAGTACCCCTACAGTCCTGTGAGAGGTGACTGTCGCTGTCTGGCAGTCCTACCCCTACAGTCCTGTGAGAGGTGACTGTCGCTGTCTGGCTGGATGGACTGGTGAGTCAGGCAGTAGTACCCCTACAGTCCTGTGAGAGGTGACTGTCGCTGTCTGGCTGGATGGACTGGTGAGTCAGGCAGTAGTACCCCCTACAGTCCTGTGAGAGGTGACTGTCGCTGTCTGGCTGGATGGACTGGTGAGTCAGGCAGTAGTACCCCTACAGTCCTGTGAGAGGTGACTGTCGCTGTCTGGCTGGATGGACTGGTGAGTCAGGCAGTAGTACCCCCCCCTACAGTCCTGTGAGAGGTGACTGTCGCTGTCTGGCTGGATGGACTGGTGAGTCAGGCAGTAGTACCCCCTACAGTCCTGTGAGAGGTGACTGTCGCTGTCTGGCTGGATGGACTGGTGAGTCAGGGTGACTACAGTCCTGTGAGAGGTGACTGTCTGGCTGGATGGATGGACTGGTGAGTCAGGCAGTAGTACCCCCTACAGTCCTGTGAGAGGTGACTGTCGCTGTCTGGCTGGATGGACTGGTGAGTCAGGCAGTAGTACCCCTACAGTCCTGTGAGAGGTGACTGTCGCTGTCTGGCTGGATGGACTGGTGAGTCAGGCAGTAGTACCCCTACAGTCCTGTGAGAGGTGACTGTCGCTGTCTGGCTGGATGGACTGGTGAGTTAGGCAGTAGTACCCTACAGTCCTGTGAGAGGTGACTGTCGCTGTCTGGCTGGATGGACTGGTGAGTCAGGCAGTAGTACCCCTACAGTCCTGTGAGAGGTGACTGTCGCTGTCTGGCTGGATGGACTGGTGAGTCAGGCAGTAGTACCCCTACAGTCCTGTGAGAGGTGACTGTCGCTGTCTGGCTGGATGGACTGGTGAGTCAGGCAGTAGTACCCCCTACAGTCCTGTGAGAGGTGACTGTCGCTGTCTGGCTGGATGGACTGGTGAGTCAGGCAGTAGTACCCCTACAGTCCTGTGAGAGGTGACTGTCGCTGTCTGGATGGATGGACTGGTGAGTCAGGCAGTAGTACCCCCTACAGTCCTGTGAGAGGTGACTGTCGCTGTCTGGCTGGATGGACTGGTGAGTCAGGCAGTAGTACCCCCTACAGTCCTGTGAGAGGTGACTGTCGCTGTCTGGCTGGATGGACTGGTGAGTCAGGCAGTAGTACCCCCTACAGTCCTGTGAGAGGTGACTGTCGCTGTCTGGCTGGATGGATGGAGGCAGTAGTACCCCCTACAGTCCTGTGAGAGGTGACTGTCGCTGTCTGGCTGGATGGACTGGTGAGTAGGCAGTAGTACCCCTACAGTCCTGTGAGAGGTGACTGTCGCTGTCTGGCTGGATGGACTGGTGAGTCAGGCAGTAGTACCCCTACAGTCCTGTGAGAGGTGACTGTCGCTGTCTGGCTGGATGGACTGGTGAGTCAGGCAGTAGTACCCCTACAGTCCTGTGAGAGGTGACTGGATGGACTGGTGAGTCAGGCAGTAGTACCCCCTACAGTCCTGTGAGAGGTGACTGTCGCTGTCTGGCTGGATGGACTGGTGAGTCAGGCAGTAGTACCCCCTACAGTCCTGTGAGAGGTGACTGTCGCTGTCTGGCTGGATGGACTGGTGAGTCAGGCAGTAGTACCCCCCCCTACAGTCCTGTGAGAGGTGACTGTCGCTGTCTGGATGGATGGACTGGTGAGTCAGGCAGTAGTACCCCCTACAGTCCTGTGAGAGGTGACTGTCGCTGTCTGGATGGATGGACTGGTGAGTCAGGGCAGTCCTGTGAGTGACTGTCGCCCTGGATGGACTGGTGAGTCACAGTCCTGTGAGAGGTGACTGTCGCTGTCTGGATGGATGGACTGGTGAGTCAGGCAGTAGTACCCCCTACAGTCCTGTGAGAGGTGACTGTCGCTGTCTGGATGGATGGACTGGTGAGTCAGGCAGTAGTACCCCTACAGTCCTGTGAGAGGTGACTGTCGCTGTCTGGCTGGATGGACTGGTGAGTCAGGCAGTAGTACCCCCTGGACAGTCCTGTGAGAGGTGACTGTCGCTGTCTGGATGGATGGACTGGTGAGTCAGGCAGTAGTACCCCCCTACAGTCCTGTGAGAGGTGACTGTCGCTGTCTGGATGGATGGACTGGTGAGTCAGGCAGTAGTACCTCCATACAGTCTAACTAATGTTGTGCTCTAATGACAACGTACACACATTGTCATATAACTTGCAGTTTTTTTTGTTTATCTTCATATTTACATGAATAAAGATACTGGTTTGAATTGAAACCACTAATGAACCATCTGTAGCTGAGAAAATGGACTATGAGCAACAGGGAAATCTGATGAATATGGAAAGTGCTTCTTAACTCAGCGCTCGAGGGGGACATTACAGAGTCAGAACACTAGTTTCACTACTTTCTAGAAACTTCACAGAGAGAAGATCGATACATTCACGATATCAAAAAGGACGAATGTTTACGCCAAAAAAAAATGTAAATACTTGACAAATGAATAATTCAATTTGGAATAGTATTTGATTTGGCCGTTCTGCTGATCCATTAATTTCTCCTCAATGTAATTACTAAATATGTTTTGGAATATCAAGTAATGTACATGATTATTGTGATGCTTTTCGATATGATCTACTATAGCGTTGGCGTTGGATATGATCTACTATAGCGTTGGATATGATCTACCATAGTGTTGGATATGATCTACTATAGTTGTTGGATATGATCTACTATAGTGTTGGATATGATCTACCATAGCGTTGGATATGATCTACTATAGTGTTGGATATGATCTACTATAGTGTTGGATATGATCTACCATAGTGTTGGATATGATCTACTATAGTGTTGGATATGATCTACCATAGCGTTGGCGTTGGATATGATCTACTATAGCGTTGAATATGATCTACCATAGTGTTGGATATGATCTACTATAGTGTTGGATATGATCTACTATAGTGTTGGATATGATCTACCATAGCGTTGGATATGATCTACTATAGTGTTGGATATGATCTACCATAGTGTTGGATATGATCTACTATAGCGTTGGATATGATCTACCATAGTGTTGGATATGATCTACTATAGTGTTGGATATGATCTACCATAGCGTTGGATATGATCTACTATAGTGTTGGATATGATCTACTATAGTGTTGGATATGATCTACTATAGTGTTGGATATGATCTACCATAGTGTTGGATATGATCTACTATAGCGTTGGATATGATCTACCATAGTGTTGGATATGATCTACTATAGTGTTGGATATGATCTACCATAGCGTTGGATATGATCTACTATAGTGTTGGATATGATCTACCATAGTGTTGGATATGATCTACTATAGCATTGGATATGATCTACTATAGTGTTGGATATGATCTACCATAGCGTTGGCGTTGGATATGATCTACCATAGTGTTGGATATGATCTACTATAGCGTTGGATATGATCTACTATAGTGTTGGATATGATCTACTATAGTGTTGGATATGATCTACCATAGCGTTGGATATGATCTACTATAGCGTTGGATATGATCTACCATAGTGTTGGATATGATCTACCATAGTGTTGGATATGATCTACCATAGCGTTGGATATGATCTACTATAGCGTTGGATATGATCTACCATAGTGTTGGATATGATCTACTATAGCGTTGGATATGATCTACCATAGTGTTGGATATGATCTACTATAGCGTTGGATATGATCTACCATAGTGTTGGATATGATCTACCATAGTGTTGGATATGATCTACCATAGCGTTGGATATGATCTACCATAGTGTTGGATATGATCTACCATAGTGTTGGATATGATCTACTATAGTGTTGGATATGATCTACCATAGTGTTGGATATGATCTACTATAGCGTTGGATATGATCTACCATAGCGTTGGATATGATCTACCGTTGGATATGATCTACTATAGCGTTGGATATGATCTACCATAGTGTTGGATATGATCTACTATAGTTGTTGGATATGATCTACTATAGCGTTGGATATGATCTACCATAGTGTTGGATATGATCTACCAGCGTTAGCGTTGGATATGATCTACCATAGCGTTGGATATGATCTACTATAGCGTTGGATATGATCTACCATAGTGTTGGATATGATCTACCATAGTGTTGGATATGATCTACTATAGCGTTGGCGTTGGATATGATCTACCATAGTGTTGGATATGATCTACTATAGCGTTGGCGTTGGATATGATCTACCATAGTGTTGGATATGATCTACCATAGTGTTGGATATGATCTACTATAGCGTTGGCGTTGGATATGATCTACCATAGTGTTGGATATGATCTACTATAGCGTTGGCGTTGGATATGATCTACCATAGTGTTGGATATGATCTACCATAGTGTTGGATATGATCTACTATAGTGTTGGATATGATCTACCATAGCGTTGGCGTTGGATATGATCTACCATAGCGTTGGCGTTGGATATGATCTACTATAGCGTTGGCGTTGGATATGATCTACCATAGTGTTGGATATGATCTACCATAGCGTTGGCGTTATGATCTACTATATGATCTACTACCATAGCGTTGGCGTTGGATATGATCTACCATAGTGTTGGATATGCTTTGGATATGATCTACTATAGCGTTGGATATGATCTACCGTTGGATATGATCTACCATAGCGTTGGATATGATCTACCATAGCGTTGGCGTTGGATATGATCTACCATAGCGTTGGCGTTGGATATGATCTACCATAGTGTTGGATATGATCTACTATAGCATTGGATATGATCTACCATAGCGTTGGCGTTGGATATGATCTACCATAGTGTTGGATATGATCTACCATAGTGTTGGATATGATCTACTATAGTGGCGTTGGATATGATCTACCATAGCGTTGGCGTTGGATATGATCTACCATAGTGGCGTTGGATATGATCTACCATAGCGTTGGCGTTGATATGATCTACCATAGCGTTACCATAGCGTTGGATATGATCTACCATAGCGTTGGCGTTGGATATGATCTACCATAGTTGGCGTTGGATATGATCTACCATAGCGTTGATATGCGTTGGATATGATCTACCATAGCGTTGGCGTTGGATATGATCTACCATAGCGTTGGCGTTGGATATGATCTACCATAGCGTTGGATATGATCTACCATAGCGTTGGCGTTGGATATGATCTACCATAGCGTTGGCGTTGGATATGATCTACCATAGTGTTGGATATGATCTACCATAGCATTGGATATGATCTACCATAGCGTTGGCGTTGGATATGATCTACCATAGCGTTGGCGTTGGATATGATCTACCATAGCGTTGGATATGATCTACCATAGCGTTGGCGTTGGATATGATCTACCATAGCGTTGGCGTTGGATATGATCTACCATAGCGTTGGATATGATCTACCATAGCGTTGGATATGATCTACCATAGCATTGGATATGATCTACCATAGCTTTGGATATGATCTACTATAGCGTTGGATATGATCTACCATAGCGTTGGCGTTGGATATGATCTACCATAGCGTTGGATATGATCTACCATAGTGTTGGATATGATCTACCATAGTGTTGGATATGATCTACCATAGCATTGGATATGATCTACCATAGCTTTGGATATGATCTACCATAGCGTTGGATATGATCTACCATAGCGTTGGATATGATCTACCATAGCGTTGGATATGATCTACCATAGCGTTGGCGTTGGATATGATCTACCATAGTGTTGGATATGATCTACCATAGCATTGGATATGATCTACCATAGTTGGCGTTGGATATGATCTACCATAGCATTGGATATGATCTACCATAGCGTTGATATGATCTACCATAGCTTTGGATATGATCTACCATAGCGTTGGATATGATCTACCATAGCGTTGGATATGATCTACCATAGCGTTGGGATATGATCTACCATAGCGTTGGATATGATCTACCATAGCGTTGGATATGATCTACCATAGGGTTGGATATGATCTACCATAGGGTTGATATGATCTACCATAGCGTTGGATATGATCTACCATAGCGTTGGATATGATCTACCATAGCGTTGGCGTTGGATATGATCTACCATAGCGTTGGATATGATCTACCATAGCGTTGGATATGATCTACCATAGCGTTGGATATGATCTACCATAGCGTTGGATATGATCTACCATAGCGTTGGATATGATCTACCATAGCGTTGGATATGATCTACCATAGCGTTGGATATGATCTACCATAGGGTTGGATATGATCTACCATAGCGTTGGATATGATCTACCATAGCGTTGGATATGATCTACCATAGGGTTGGATATGATCTACCATAGCGTTGGATATGATCTACCATAGCGTTGGATATGATCTACCATAGCGTTGGATATGATCTACCATAGGGTTGGATATGATCTACCATAGGGTTGGCTACAACCATTTCCCCAATCCACCACACATCCCTCCAGCTGCACAGCATCAACTATTTCCCCAATCCACCACACATCCCTCCAGCTGCACGGCTTCAACCATTTCCCCAATCCACCACACACACCTATTAGTAATGTTTTGTCATTTCATTAACCAAGGACAACCCTAATAACAACAACAATAATAATAATAATACTGACAATAATAATAACAAGAATAAAACTAACTCTAACCATAATAATAATATAATAATAATAACAATAGTAATACTAACAATAATAACAGCAATAATAATAATAACAATAATAATAACAACAATAATAATAATAACAATAATAACAATAATAATAACAATAATAACAATAATAACAATGATAATAACAATAATAACAATAATAATAACAACAATAATAATAATAACAACAATAATAATAACAATAATAATAATAACAACAATAATAATAATAACAATAATAATAATAACAATAATAACATAATAATAATAACAATAATAATAATAAGAATAATAACAATAATAACAATAACAATACTAATAATAATAACAACAATAAACTAATAATGGCACCAATAATAATAATAAAACAACAATAATAATAATATTAATAATAATAGATGAGTCTGAGTGTGAGCCGTCAGTCTGTCCATTGCATCAGCATGAGACTCTGCAGGGTTTCAGTCAGAGCCACAGTAATGAATGAGAATCACAGCCGGTCTGATGAGGCTGGTCGCTCTGATGTCAAAGTCACAGCGTTTCAGAGTGAAGGAGGTTTAGGATCATTAGAAAGAAGATTATCTGCAGAATGACTAATGGATGAGGGAGGAGAGAGGTGGATAAGAGTGGAGAGAGGTGAAAAGGAGGAGAGGAGATGAGAGGAGAGAAGAGGAGGTAGCGATGAGCGGAAAGAAGTGGAGATGACAGAGGTGAAAAGGAGAGGAGAGGAGAGAAGAGGAGGTAGAGATGAGAGGAGAGGAGATGATATGAGCGCAGAGGGAGGAGAGGAGAGAGTAGGAGAGGAGAGAGTAGCAGAGGAGAGGTGGAGAGGAGAGGAGAGAGGTGGAGAGGAGAGGTGGAAAAGAGAGGTGAAGAAGAGGAGAGGTGGAGAGGAGAGGAGAGGAGAGAGGTGGAGAGGAGAGGTGGAAAGGAGAGGTGAAGAGGAGAGGAGAGAGTAGGACAGGAGAGAGAGAGTAGGAGAGGAGATGTGGATAGGAGAGGAGAGAGGTGGAGAGGAGAGGTGGAAAGGAGAGAATAGGAGAGGAGAAGTGGATAGGGGAGGTGAAGAGGAGAGGAGAGAGTAGGAGAAGAGAGGAGAGAGTAGGAGAGGAGATGTGGATAGGAGAGGAGAGAGGTGGATAGGAGAGGTGGAAAGGAGAGAATAGGGAGGAGAGGAGAGGAGAGGAGAGGAGAGGAGAGAGGAGAGGAGAGGAGAGGAGAGGAGAGGAGAGGAGAGGAGAGGAGAGGAGAGGAGAGGAGAGGGAGAGAGTTGGAAAGGAGAGGTGAAGAGGAGAGGAGAGAGGTGGAAAGGAGAGGTGAAGAGGAGAGGAGAGAGTAGGAGAGGAGAGGTGGAGAGGAGAGAGTAGGAGAGGAGAGATAATGGTTGAGTGGAGAGAGTAGGAGAGAGTGGGAGAGGAGATTAGGAGAGGAGAAGAGAGAGTAGGAGAGGAGAGATTAGGAGAGGAGAAGAGAGAGTAGGAGATGAGAGGAGATGAGATGAGATGAGATGAGAGAGGAGAGGAGAGGAGAGGAGAGGAGAGGGAGGAGAGGAGAGGAGAGGAGAGGAGAGGAGAGGAGAGGAGAGGAGAGGAGAGGAGGAGAGGAGAGGAGAGGAGAGGAGAGGAGAGGAGAGGAGAGGAGAAGTGGAGAGAGAAGCTTCCTGTCCTGCACAGTGCTGTGTGCTATTAGGACTGCATGGTATGTCATAGGGTCCCTGCTCCACACTGGTGTGTGTGTGTGTGTGTGTGTGTGTGTGTGTGTGTGTGTGTGTGTGTGTGTGTGTGTGTGTGTGTGTGTGTGTGTGTGTGTGTGTGTGTGTGTGTGTGTGTGTGTGTGTGTGTGTGTGTGTGTGTGTGTGCGCTCCCTGTCCCTCTCTGACTACCGTTAGGACTGCTGTATGAGGGGGAACAGGGACAAGGATGGATGTCAGAGGAAGGATCAGGATTGGATCATCTCTGGACGTTTAGAATCACAACGGGAATGGCTGCAGTATAACGATGGACTGAGGTGAAGCCGTGACCCCCGTGACCCCAGGGCTGATTCATGCCTGGAATTACAACTGACAGGATGGTTCTCTTCTCTCCTCTGGATTTCATTAACACTCTGAGGTCCTGAGTGATGAGGGGCTGGCCAAAGATAATGCCTGAAGAGAAACCGGTTGGGCTAGATGGGTACAGGACGATTGTGGAGGAAGAAAGAGGAATTTTTGGATTGGATAGCGAAGCTGTTTTAAAGTTAAATACTACCTCCTCTGGTGAAATGCACTGTGCTTTAGGTGTGACATTTCAAATGAATTAACAGGAACATGTTTTTTGTTGTTGTCCCGCTGTGAGAAGCCATCAAGGTTTTTCCAAAGGCAGACAGCGTAAACAACATTCAGCAGAAGATCACTGCCTCTTCTGTGAAAGAGCTCTCTGAGTTTCTGAAAGCTGTTTTTATGAATGGTCTGTCTGAGTGCTGTTATTATGAATGGTCTGTCTGAGTACTGTCATTATGAATGGTCTGTCTGAGTGCTGTTATTATGAATGGTCTGTCTGAGTACTGTCATTATGAATGGTCTGTCTGTACTGTCATTATGAATGGTCTGTCTGAGTACTGTCATTATGAATGGTCTATCTGAGTACTGTCATTATGAATGATCTATCTGAGTACTGTCATTATGAATGGTCTGTCTGAGTACTGTCATTATGAATGGTCTATCTGAGTACTGTCATTATGAATGATCTATCTGAGTACTGTCATTATGAATGGTCTGTCTGAGTACTGTCATTATGAATGGTCTATCTGAGTACTGTCATTATGAATGGTCTGTCTGAATACTGTCATTATGAATGGTTTGTCTGAGTACTGTCATTATGAATGGTCTGTCTGAGTACTGTCATTATGAATGGTCTGAGTACTGTCATTATGAATGGTCTGTCTGAGTACTGTCATTATAAATGGTCTGAGTACTATCATTATGAATGGTCTGTCTGAGTACTGTCATTATAAATGGTCTGAGTACTGACATTATGAATGGTCTGTCTGAGTACTGTCATTATGAATGGTCTGTCTGAGTACTGTCATTATGAATGGTCTGAGTACTGTCATTATGAATGGTCTGAGTACTGTCATTATGAATGGTCTGTTTGAGTACTGTCATTACGGATGGTCTATCCCTCTACCCGTCCCTCTACCCATCCCTCTACCCATCCCTCCATCCCTCTACCCATCCCTCTACCCATCCCTCCACCCATCCCTCTACCCAGCCCTCTACCCATCCCTCTACCCATCCCTCTATCCCTCTACCCATCCCTCCATCCCTCTACCCATCCCTCCACCCATCCCTCTACCCATCCCTCCATCCCTCTACCCATCCCTCCATCCCTCCATCAGACTACCCATCCCTCTACCCATCCCTCCATCACTCTACCATCCCTCTACCCATCCCTTCATCCCTCTACCCATCCCTCCATCAGTCTACCTATCCCTCCACTCATCCTTCCATCCATCCACCCATCCCTCCATCTCTCCACCTCATCTCTGCGGTACGTAGGAGTTCCAGTCTAGATTCATCTGGTCTTCATAGACCCAGCAGGTTATAGACAGATCTGCTTTATTAATGATGTTATAATGGCTGAAGCCCACTCACATATTCTCTCTCTGTTCTGTCAGAGCAACTTCTAATGAGTCTGGAACAGAGAGGACAGCTTGGAAGAGTGTGGAGTTCTGGGACTCTCAGGAGTGTGTGTTTGGGTGTGTGTGGTGTGTGTGTGTGTGTGTGTGTGTGTGTGTGTGTGTGTGTGTGTGTGTGTGTGTGTGTGTGTGTGTGTGTGTGTGTGTGTGTGTGTGTGTGTGTGTGTGTGTGTGTGTGTTTGGGTGTGTGTGTGTGTGTTTGGGTATAAGTGTGTTAGACCCAGGGATTCTGTTCTAGTTGAATCCCCAGTGAGTCCTCAGTTCCTCAAACCAGTCCTGCTAAAACAGACTACACAAACACACACACACACACACACACACACACACACACACACACACACACACACACACACACGCACACACAATTTGAGAAGCACTGCTAATGCTACCAATGCCATCTCTCCCTGGGACTCTACCTTTCTCCATCTCTCCCTGGGACTCTACCTTTCTACATCTCTCCATCTCTCCCTGGGACTCTACCTTTCTCCATCTCTCCATCTCTCCCTGATGACTCTACCTTTCTACATCTCTCCATCTCTCCCTGGGACTCTACCTTTCTCCATCTCTCCCTGGGACTCTACCTTTCTCCATCTCTCCATCTCTCCCTGGGACTCTACCTTTCTACATCTCTCCCTGGGACTCTACCTTTCTCCATCTCTCCCTGGGACTCTACCTTTCTCCATCTCTCCCTGGGACTCTACCTTTCTACATCTCTCCCTGGGACTCTCCTTTCTCCATCTCTCCCTGGGACTCTACCTTTCTCCATCTCTCCCTGGGACTCTACCTTTCTCCATCTCTCCCTGGGACTCTACCTTTCTCCATCTCTGCCTGGGACTCTACCTTTCTCCATCTCTCCCTGGGACTCTACCTTTCTCCATCTCTCCATCTCTCCCTGGGACTCTACCTTACATCTCTCCCTGGGACTCTACCTTTCTCCATCTCTCCCTGGGACTCTCCATCTCTCCATCTCTCCCTGGGACTCTACCTTTCTCCATCTCTCCCTGGGACTCTACCTTTCTCCATCTCTCCCTGGGACTCTACCTTTCTCCCATCTCTCCCTGGGACTCTACCTTTCTCCATCTCTCCCTGGGACTCTACCTTTCTCCATCTCTCCCTGGGACTCTACCTTTCTCCCATCTCTCCATCTCTCCCTGGGACTCTACCTTTGTC
>NW_024608963.1:90000-93586 GCF_018296145.1 Oncorhynchus tshawytscha
TCTCATTTGCAACTGCGACCTGGCCAAGATAAAGCATAGCAGTGTGAGCAGACAACACAGAGTTACACATGGAATAAACAATTAACAAGTCAATAACACAGTAGAAAACAAAGGGGGAGTCTATATACAATGTGCAAAAGGCATGAGGAGGTAGGCGAATAATTACAATTTTGCAGATTAACACTGGAGTGATAAATGATCAGATGGTCATGTACAGGTAGAGATATTGGTGTGCAAAAGAGCAAGTAAATAAATAAAAACAGTATGGGGATGAGGTAGGTGAAAATGGGTGGGCTATTTACCAATAGACTATGTACAGCAGCAGCGATCGGTTAGCTGCTCAGATAGCTGATGTTTGAAGTTGGTGAGGGAGATAAAAGTCTCCAACTTCAGCGATTTGCAATTCGTTCCAGTCACAGGCAGCAGAGTACTGGAACGAAAGGCGGCCAAATGAGGTGTTGGCTTTAGGGATGATCAGTGAGATACACCTGCTGGAGCGCGTGCTACGGATGGGTGTTGCCATCGTGACCAGTGAGCTGAGATAAGGCGGAGCTTACCTAGCATGGACTTGTAGATGACCTGAGCCAGTGGGTCTGGCGACGAATATGTAACGAGGGCCAGCCGACCAGAGCTGGCCCGACAATGTTATTCATTGTTCAGATTGTTCTTTGGCTTAATCACAGAACAATCTGTTAGGACATAGATCTGTTACTGTTAGGACATAGATCTATTAGGGCATAGATCTGTTACTGTTAGGGCATAGATCTATTAGGACACAAATCTATTAAGCCATCGATCCGGTAATATGACATATCTCTATTAGGACATAGATTTGTTACTTTTAGGACATAGATCTGTTAATATGACATAGATATGTTAATATGAAATAAATCTGTTAGGACATAAATCTGTTAGGACATAAATCTGTTAAAATGACATAGATCTGGTAATATGACATAGATTTGGTAATATGACATAGATCTGGTAATATGACATAAATCTGTTAAAATGACATAGATCTGGTAATAGGACATATATCTGTTAATATGACATAAATCTGTTAGGACATAGATCTGTTAATATGACATAGATCTGTTAATATGACATAGATCTGGTAATAGGACATAGATCTGTTAATATGACATAAATATGTTAAAATGACATATATCTGGTAATATGACATAAATCTGTTAGGACATAGATCTGTTAATATGACATAGAGCTGTTAATATGACATAGATCTATTAATGTGACATAAATCTGTTAAAATGACATAGATCTGTTAATATGACATACATCTGGTAATAGGACATAGATCTGTTAATGTGACATAAATCTGTTCTGACATAGATCTATTAATGTGACATAAATCTGTTAAAATGACATAGATCTGTTAATATGACATAGATCTGGTAATAGGACATATATATGTTAATATGACAGATCTGTTAATAGGACATAGATCTGGTAATATGACATAGATCTGTTAATATGACATAAATCTGTTCTGACATAGATCTGGTAATATGACATAGATCTGGTAATATGACATAGATCTGGTAATATGACATAGATCTGTTAATAGGACATAGATCTGGTAATATGACATAGATCTGGTAATATGACATAGATCTGGTAATATGACATAGATCTGTTAATAGGACATAGATCTGGTAATATGACATAGCTCTATTAATGTGACATAAATATGTTCTGACATAGATCTGTTAATATGACATAGAGCTGTTGAGACGTAGATATGTCATAACATAGATCTGTTATGACCGTTCCTCTCCCCTGCCTGGTCCACAGTGCAATAAAGGCTATAGAGTGGTGAGGAGGAGGAGCTCTGAGGACCCTTTGTGTCCGGAAGTAATGTAGTCATTGTGATCTCTGGTCATTGTGATCTGTAGTCATTATGATCTGTAGTCATTGCTATCTGTAGTCATTGCTATCTGTAGTCATTACTATCTGTAGTCATTACTATCTATGGTCATTGTGATCGGTAGTCATTGTGATCTGTAGTCATTATGATCTGTAGTCATTGCTATCTGTAGTCATTGCTATCTGTAGTCATTACTATCTGTAGTCATTACTATCTATGGTCATTGTGATCGGTAGTCATTGTGATCTGTAGTCATTATGATCTGTAGTCATTGTGATATGTAGTCATTGTGATCTGTAGCCATTACGATCTGTAGTCATTGTGATCTGTAGACATTGTGATCTGTAGTCATTACGATCTGTAGTCATTGTGATCTGTAGTCATTACGATCTGTAGTCATTGCGATCTGTAGGCATTACGATCTGTAGTCATTGTGATCTGTAGTCACTACGATCTGTAGTCATTGTGATCTGTAGTCATTGTGATCTGTAGTCATTATGATCTGTAGTCATTGTGATCTGTAGTCATTATGATCTGTAGTCATTACAATCTGTAGTCATTACGATCTGTAGTTATTGTCATTACTAAGACAAACCCACGTTTTATTCATAAGAGAAATTTGAAGTGTTTTAATGAGCAGGCTTTCTTTCATGATTTGTTTTATTTTGACTGGAGCAGATTGAGTTTATCCCTGATGTGGAAACTGACTGGAAATTCTTTCATGATGTTTTTTTTCCCAAATAGTAAACAAACACGCCCCATTCCGCAGGTTCAGGGTTAAAGGGCGGGATAATCCAGGGTTTTCTTCTGAGCTGTCTTGTATTATTTCACAACCGTAATCTAGCCTGGGCTAAAACAAGGAAATCATGTTCTGATGCTGATTGGCTTATTTTTAGGCCGTTAAGAAACAAGTGTTCTTTTTTTCTCAGGAAGGCCAAGTCTGAATATTTTATGTCTGTTACCACTGATGACCCTGAATGACCCTAGAAAGTTCTGGGAGGCTATTAAGTCTATGTCTGGTAACAGTAATGTTAATGAATTACCGTCATGTGTTTTGAAGGACTCTGTTGCTGTATATGACAAAACTGAAATGCTGAATTGTTTCAATGAGCACTTTGTTATCATCTGGTAGGCTGTTTGATTCAGTGTCCTCTGTCTCTGTACAACCCTGTGTGGATGAACCAGTGTCCTCTGTCTCTGTACAACCCTGTGTGGATGAAAAGATCTGGAAATCAGCATTTGTCCTACCACTTTAAAAAATAATAATAATAATAATAAACTTTTAAATAATTTTAGGCCAATCTCAAAGCTGTCACACCTGGTGAAAATACTTGAAACCCTTGTGAGTGAACAGCTAAAATAGTTACTAACTCTATTTTTATCAATGTACCAATCGGGCTTCAGGAAGAAGCATAGCACAATGAAGGTTTTAAATGATATCACTGAAGCCCTTGACAAAAAACAGCACTGTATCTCACTTTTTATTGATCTCTAAGGCTTTTGATACAGTTGATCATGCTATACTAAGGCAGAGATTGTCGAGTGTAGGTCTTTCAGAGCATGGTAGAACTCAGTGGACTCAATTTGATGGGCTTATGTCTGTTAAATTGTCTGTCTTTAAAGGTGTGCCCCAAGGCTCTGTTCTTGGTCCTCTCTTATTCACTATTTATATAAATGACTTAGACAAAAATGTCCAAAATG
>NW_024608964.1:0-10000 GCF_018296145.1 Oncorhynchus tshawytscha
TTATCCAGTAGTGCGTTCCGTATATTTTGGTAACGGGGGGAACCCAGCAGGAAGTGAACCCACGTGCCGCTGTGCTCAACCAACGAGTTACAGAGGACCATGCTTTATCTATCTATGGCCTGGTCCCCTTTAAATGTACTGTCATCTATGGACCGTTTGTTCATTATTCCCTCATCTATGTATTCATCCACAGGTTATATATCATTATATAATATATGTCATTTATCAGACTCTTTTATCCAAAGTGCCTAATTATTTTGTTAAATGTATGTGTGGGTAGTCCTGGGAATTCAACCCATTATCATGGCCTTGTAAGCCCTGTGCTCTACCATTTGTGGTTAACTTTTTTACCTTTATTTAACCCGGCACGTCGGTTATGAACAAATTATTATTTTCAATGACGGCCTAGGAACAGTTGGGTTAACTGCCTTTTCAGGGGCAGAACGACAGATTTGTACCTTGTCAGCTCAGGGATTCGATCCAGCAACCTTTTGGTTACTAACCACTAGGCTACCTGGCCCAACGTTCTAACCTAACCACTAGGCTACCTGCTGCCCCAGGTTACTGGGTTAACCACTAGGCTACCTGCTGCCCCAGGTTACTCTAACCACTAGGCTACCTGCTGCCCCAGGTTACTGGCCCAGGCTACGCCCCAGGTTACTACGCTCTAACCACTAGGCTACCTGCTGCCCCAGGTTACTGGCCCAACGCTCTACCACTAGGCTACCTGCTGCCCCAGGTTACTGGCCCAACGCCTAACCACTAGGCTACCTCTGCCCCAGGTTACTGGCCCAACGCTCTAGCCACTAGGCTACCTTGCCCCAGGTTACTGGCCCAACGCTCTAGCCACTAGGCTACCTGCTGCCCCAGGTTACTGGCCCAACGCTCTAACCCCTTGCCGCCTCTGCAGGGGCTCAGATATTTGATGACGTTTTATCTCTCCCCAGGTCCACACAAGATCAAGTTCATCCCAGAGATGGTGGGTCCCATCCTAGAGATGACTCTGGTCCCAGAGATAGAGCTGAGGAAAGCTACCATCCCCATCTTCTTCGACATGATGCAGTGTGAATTCCACTTCACATGCAGCTTCCAACGGGTCTGTATCAGTCAGTCAGTCTGTCCATCAATCAGCCGGTCAATCAGCCAGTCGATCAATCAGCCGGTCAATCAGCCAGTCGATCAATCAGCCGGTCAATCAGCCAGTCAGTAATTCGGTCAATCAGCCTGTCAATAAGCCAGTCAGTCAGCCTGTCAACAATCGTCAGTCAAACAGCCGGTCAATCAGTCAGTCAGTATATTAATCAATCAATCAATCAGTCAGTCAGTCAGTATATTAATCAGTCAGTCAGTATATTAATCAATCAGTCAGTCAGTATATTAATCAGTCAGTCAGTCAGTATATTAATCAGTCAGTCAGTCAGTCAGTATATTAATCAGTCAGATCTACCAATCAATCAGATGTATTGATAAAGCCCTTTTTACATCAGAAGTTTCTACAAGAAGGGTTAACAATAACCCCACGTTGACCCCAAAGAGCAGAAGCACAGAGGTCAAGGACAGGTGGTAACATCCTCTAAAACCTCACCCTCCCAGGAGACTAACGTAATGTTGCTAAATGTTTCCAGCTCTGAATTGACTCAGAGTGTAGTTCTAATGTAGCGTTGTCAAGACCATGTACTGACCTTATTACGACCAGGTCACATGTCTTCCATGTACTGCCCTTATTACGACCAGGTCACATGTCTTCCATGTACTGCCCTTATTACGACCAGGTCACATGTCTTCCATGTACTGCCCTTATTACGACCAGGTCACATGTCTTCCATGTACTTGCCCAGTCAGACTCCAGATCCTCCCAGTCTGTCTCCCAGATCCTCCCAGTCAGTCTCCCAGATCCTCCCAGTCAGTCTCCCAGATCCTCCCAGTCAGTCTCCCAGATCCTCCCAGTCTGTCTCCCAGATCCTCCCAGTCTGTCTCCCAGATCCTCCCAGTCTGTCTCCCAGATCCTCCCAGTCAGTCTCCCAGATCCTCCCAGTCAGTCTCCCAGATCCTCCCAGTCAGTCTCCCAGATCCTCCCAGTCTGTCTCCCAGATCCTCCCAGTCAGTCTCCCAGATCCTCCCAGTCAGTCTCCCAGATCCTCCCAGATCCTCCCAGATGTCTCCCTCCTCCCAGATCCTCCCAGTCAGTCTCCCAGATCCTCCCAGTCAGTCTCCCAGATCCTCCCAGTCAGTCTCCCAGTCAGTCTCCCAGATCCTCCCAGTCAGTCTCCCAGATCCTCCCAGTCAGTCTCCCAGATCCTCCCAGTCAGTCTCCCAGATCCTCCCAGTCAGTCTCCCAGATCCTCCCAGTCAGTCTCCCAGATCCTCCCCAGTCTGTCTCCCAGTCTCCCAGATCCTCCCAGTCAGTCTCCCAGATCCTCCCAGTCTGTCTCCCAGATCCTCCCAGTCTGTCTCCCAGATCCTCCCAGTCAGTCTCCCAGATCCTCCCAGTCTGTCTCCCAGATCCTCCCAGATCCTCCCAGTCAGTCTCCCAGATCCTCCCAGTCTGTCTCCCAGATCCTCCCAGTCTGTCTCCCAGATCCTCCCAGTCAGACTCCAGATCCTCCCTGTCAGACTCCCAGGTCCTCCCAGTCTGTCTCCCAGATCCTCCCAGTCAGTCTCCCAGATCCTCCCAGTCAGTGTAGAAGTACAGACTACTACTATGTACCCTTTAGACCCTGGTCTAAAGTAGTGCACTACTACCCTATAGGTCCTGGTCTAAAGTAGTGCACTACTACCCTATAGGACCTGGTCTAAAGTAGTGCACTACTACCCTATAGGACCTGGTCTAAAGTAGTGCACTACTACCCTATAGACCCTGGTCTAAAGTAGTGCACTACTACCCTATAGACCCTGGTCTAAAGTAGTGCACTACTACCCTATAGACCCTGGTCTAAAGTAGTGCACTAGTACCCTATAGACCCTGGTCTAAAGTAGTGCACTACTACCCTATAAACCCTGGTCTAAAGTAGTGCACTACTACCCTATAGGGCCTGGTCTAAAGTAGTGCACTACTACCCTATAAACCCTGGTCTAAAGTAGTGCACTACTACCCTATAGACCCTGGTCTAAAGTAGTGCACTACTACCCTATAGGTCCTGGTCTAAAGTAGTGTCCTCAAGAGCGATCTGTCTCTCTTCCTCCAGAGCGATCCGTCCTCCAGAGCGATCCGTCTCTATTCCTCCAGAGCGACCCGTCTCTCTTCCTCCAGAGCGATCAGTCTCTCTTCCTCCAGAGCGATCCGTCCTCGAGCGATCCGTCTCTATTCCTCCAGAGCGATCCGTCTCTCTTCATCCAGAGCGATCCGTCCTCCAGAGCGATCCGTCTCTATTCCTCCAGAGCGATCCGTCCTCCAGAGCGATCCGTCTCTATTCCTCCAGAGCGATCCGTCTCTCTTCCTCCAGAGCGATCAGTCTCTCTTCCTCCAGAGCGATCCGTCTCTCTTCCTCGAGCGATCCGTCTCTCTTCCTCCAGAGCAATCAGTCTCTCTTCCTCCAGAGCGATCCGTCCTCGAGCGATCCGTCTCTATTCCTCCAGAGCGATCCGTCTCTATTCCTCCAGAGCGATCTGTCTCTCTTCATCCAGAGCGATCCGTCTCTCTTCCTCCAGAGCGAGGCGTCTCTCCTGACTGACACAACAACAGCAGCACATCAAGCAGGCAGTTCACGTTGGAGCAAACGTCCAACTATAAGTGGATGTGCCGGCTCACCTTCATTCTGTCGTCTTTCTGGGAAGAAGGGAGTAAAAGAGAGAGAGAATATTAGAGGATGTGTCTTCCTGTCATGGTCTTACTCCTCATGCTCCCTGCTCAGCCATAGCCAATCACAGGCAGATAAAGAGAAGTTACTGAGAGTCATCAGACTGATAATGAAGTGATTTAATATGAGCTCACAGTCCACCAGGCTGAAAGAGAGGTGATTATAAACCACGAGGAGAGGTCCTCTCAACCAAGAGAGATTGAGAAGAGACAGGGGGGTGGAGAGACAGAGTGGGAAAGAGAGGGAATAGAGTGGGGAAGGAGAGAGAGAGAAGAGAGGGGGGAGGAGAGAGATAGAAGAGGGGGAGAGGGTATAGAATGGGGGAAGGAGAGAGAGAGAAGAGAGGGGGAGGAGAGAGGGTATAGAGTGGGGGAAGGAGCGAGAGAGAAGAGAGGGGGAGGAGAGAGAGAGAAGAGAGGGGGAGGAGAGAGAGAGAAGAGAGGGGGGAGAGAGAGAGAGGGTATAGAATGGGGGAAGGAGAGAGAGAGAACAGAGGGGGAGGAGAGAGAGAGAAGAGAGGGGGGAGAGAGAGGGTATAGAGTGGGGGGGAGGAGAGAGAGAGAGGAGAGGGGGGGTGAGAGAGAGGGTATAGAGTGGGGGAGAAGAGAGAGAAGAGAGAGGGGGGGAGAGAGAGGGTATAGAGTGGGGGAAGGAGAGAGGGGGAGGAGAGAGAGAGAAGAGAGGGGGAGGAGAGAGAGGGAGTAGAGTGGGGGAGGAGAGAGAGAGAGGAGAGGGGTGAGAGAGAGGGTATAGAGTGGGGGGAGGAGCGAGAGAGAAGAGAGGGGGAGGAGAGAGAGAGAAGAGGGGGAGAGGGTATAGAATGGGGAAGGAGAGAGAGAGAAGAGAGGGGGAGGAGAGAGGGTATAGAGTGGGGGAAGGAGCGAGAGAGAAGAGAGGGGGAGGAGAGAGAGAAGAGAGGGGGAGAGAGAGAGAGAGAGAGAGGGGGAGGAGAGAGAGAGAAGAGAGGGGGGGGAGAGAGAGAGAGAAGAGAGGGGGAGGAGAGAGAGAGGGTATAGAATGGGGAAGGAGAGAGAGAGAACAGAGGGGAGGAGAGAGAGAAGAGAGGGGGTGAGAGAGAGGGTATAGAGTGGGGGAGAAGAGATAGAAGAGAGGGGGAGGAGAGAGAGGGTATAGAGTGGGGGAAGGAGAGAGGGGGAGGAGAGAGAGAGAAGAGAGGGTATAGAGTGGGGGAGAAGAGAGGGGGGGGAGGAGAGAGAGAGAAGAGAGGGGGAGGAGAGAGAGGGAGTAGAGTGGGGGAGGAGAGAGAGAGAGGAGAGGGGGGGTGAGAGAGAGGGTATAGAGTGGGGGGGGGAGAAGAGAGGGGGAGAGAGAGAGAGAAGAGAGGGGGGAGGAGAGAGAGGGTATAGAGTGGGGGGGAGGAGAGAGAGAGAGGAGAGGGGGTGAGAGAGAGGGTGCTTAGAGTGGGGGAGAAGAGATAGAAGAGAGGGGGAGAGAGAGAGGGTATAGAGTGGGGGAAGGAGAGAGGGGAGGAGAGAGAGAAGAGAGGGGAGGAGAGAGAGGGTATAGAGTGGGGGGAGAGGGGGAGAGAGAGAGAAGAGAGGGGGAGGAGAGAGAGGGAGTAGAGTGGGGGGAGGAGAGAGAGAGAGGAGGGGGGTGAGAGAGAGGGTATAGAGTGGGGGAGAAGAGAGGGGAGGAGAGAGAGAGAAGAGAGGGGAGGAGAGAGAGGGTATAGAGTGGGGGGGAAGAGAGAGAGAGAAGAATGGGGGAAAGAGAGAGCGAGGGAGGCAGAAAGAGGGAGGCAGGATAGAGACTAATGAATAGAAGAATGAGCTGTGCTGATTATGAACGGCTGCTTTCTAATTGCAGTTTGAGAATGAGATCATCACCAAACTGGATCACGAGGTGGAGGGGGGCAGAGGAGACGAGCAGTACAAAGTCCTCTTCCACAAGATGTGAGTGATGCTGTCAGTGTGTCTGTCTGTCTGTCTGGTCTGTCTGTCTGCCTGTCTGTCTGCCTGTCTGCCTGTCTGTCTGTCTGTCTGTCTGTCTGTCTGCCTGTCTGTCTGTCGGTGTCTGTCTGTCTGTCTGTCTGTCTGTCTGCCTGTCTGCCTGCCGGTGTCTGTCTGTCTGTCTGTCTGTCTGCCTGCCTGCCGGTGTCTGTCTGTCTGTCTGCCTGTCTGCCTGTCTGCCTGTCTGTCTGCCTGCCTGTCCGGTGTCTGCCTGTCTGTCTGCCTGTCTGCCTGTCTGCCTGCCTGTCTGTCTGCCTGCCTGCCTGTCTGTCTGTCTGTCTGTCTGTCTGTCTGTCTGCCTGCCTGCCTGCCTGCCTGCCTGCCTGCCTGCCTGCCTGCCTGCCTGTCTGTCTGTCCTGTCTGTCCTGCCCTCTCTCCTCGTCTCTCTCTCTGTTTAATTTAAGGTCTTTATGTCAGAAACATGTTTCAAATGTTATATTATTGGCTATGTACGGTGTGGTAACAAATGTTATATTATTGGCTATGTACGGTGTGGTAACAAATGTTATATTATTGGCTATGTACGGTGTGGTAACAATGTGCAAGTAGTTGAAAGGTAAAATAAATAAACAGATATGTTGTATTTAAATTGTTCTCATGGCAACGGGTCACAAACAGGAAGTTAATTAATTCTTTGTGGATCTGTGTAATCTGAGGGAAATATGTCTCTCTAATATGGTCATACATTGGGCAGGAGGTTAGGAAGTGCAGCTCAGTTTCCACCTCATTTTGTGGGCAGTGAGCACATAGCCTGTCTTCTCTTGAAAGCCATGTCTGCCTAGGGCGGCCTTTCTCAATAGCAAGGCTATGCTCACTGAGTCTGTACATAGTCAAAGCTTTCCTTAATTTTGGGTCAGTCACAGTGGTCAGGTATTCTGCTGCTGTGTACTCTCTGTGTAGGGCCAAATAGCATTCTAGTTTGCTCTGTTTTTTTGTAAATTCTTTCCAATGTGACAAGTAAATATGTTTTTGTAATTGTCCTCTCCCACCTCCCTCCCCTCACCTCTCTCCCACCTCCCTCCCCCTCACCTCTCTCCCCTCCCTCCCCCTCTCTCTCCCTCCCCCTCATCTGCCTCCCTCTCTCTCTCCCCTCACCTCTCTCCCATCTCTCGCTCTCACCCTCTCCCTCCTCTCCCCTCTCTCTCCCTCTCCCCCTCCCTCTCTCTCCCTCACCTCTCTCCCTCTCACCTCTCTCCCTCTCTCGCTCTCACCTCTCTCCCTCCTCTCTCTCTCCTCTCCCCCTCCTCTCTCCCTCCCTCCCTCTCTCCCCTCTCTCTCTCCTCTCTCCCTCCCCTCTCTCCCCCTCTCTCTCTCCCTCCCCTCCCTCTCTCCTCTCTCCCTCCCTCCCTCTCTCCCCTCTCTCTCTCTCCTCTCTCCCTCTCCTCTCTCCCTCCCTCTCTCCCCCTCCTCTCTCCCTCCCCTCTCTCCCCCTCTCTCCCTCCCCTCCTCCCTCTCCCTCCCTCCCTCCCTCCCTCTCTCTCCTCTCTCCCTCCCCTCTCTCCCCCTCCTCTCTCCCTCCCCTCTCTCCCCCTCCTCTCTCCCTCCCTCCCTCTCTCTCCTCTCTCCCTCCCCTCTCTCCCCCTCCTCTCTCCCTCCCTCTCTCCCCCCTCTCCCTCCCCTCCCTCTCTCCTCTCTCCCTCCCCTCCCTCTCTCTCCTCTCCCCCCCCTCTCTCCCCCTCCCTCTCCCTCCCCCCTCTCTCTCCTCTCTCCCTCCCCTCTCTCCCCCTCTCTCTCCTCTCTCCCCCCTCCCCTCCCTCTCTCTCCTCTCTCCCTCCCCTCCCTCTCTCTCTCTCCCTCCCTCCCTCCCCTCTCCCTCCCTCCCCAGTCTGTTGGAACACTGCAGGAAACACAAGTACCTGTCTAAGAGTGGGGAGAGCTTTGTGAACCTGGTGGTTCGTCTGTTGGAGAGGCTCCTGGACTACAGGACCATCATGCACGATGAGAACAAGGAGAACCGGATGAGCTGCACCGTCAACGTCCTGGTAGGAGAGACACACACTGTTCTATGTTCTGTTCCGTTGTGGACAGATGTCTGGCTGCGTCCTGCTGCGATGCCTAGTAACCTGTCTTATTGTGAAGGACACTTTACTTTCCAACTGTTGGAAAGACATTTCAGATTTATAAACACCAGCTGCATAATATTCATGATTTGGTATTGTTGTGATTTGTTGTTGCTATTTCACTGTCGTAGTTAAAGCATTTCAGTTTTGTTCATAAACTATTTCAATGTTTTCATCCTCAGAACTTCTACAAGGAGATAGAGAGAGAGGAGATGTACATCAGGTAGGAAGAGGTCTTCATCATCATCTTCCTCAACTACACTTTTCTGTTGTTCTATTGTACTCAGTGCCTCTGTGAAGTCAAGGCCAGGTGTTTCTGTACTCAGTGCCTCTGTGAAGTCAAGGCCAGGTGTTTCTGTACTCAGTGCCTCTGTGAAGTCAAGGCCAGGTGTTTTTGGGCTCAGTCCCTCTGTGAAGTCACAGTCTGCCCAGTCCATCAGTCTGCCCTAGAGGTCCATCAGTCTGCCCTAGCGGTCTGTCAGTCTGCCCTAGCAGTCCATAAGTCAGCCCTAGCGGTCCATCAGTCAGCCCTAGCGGTCCATCAGTCAGCCCTAGCGGTCCATCAGTCAGCCCTAGCGGTCCGTCAGTCTGCCCTAGCGGTCTGTCAGTCAGCCCTAGCGGCCCGTCAGTCTGCCTAGTGGTCTGTCAGTCTGCCCTAGCGGTCCATCAGTCTGCCCTAGTGGTCTGTCAGTCTGCCCTGGCGGTCCATCAGTCTGCCCTAGCGGTCCGTCAGTCTGCCCTAGCAGTCCATCAGTCTGCCCTAGAGGTCACCAGTCAGCCCTAGCGGTCTATTAGCAGTCCAGTCTTCTCAGTCTCAGCCCTAGCGGTCCATCAGTCAGCCCTAGCGGTCCATCAGTCAGCCCTAGCGGCAGTCTGCCCTAGCAGTCTCAGTCTTCCCTAGCGGTCCGTCAGTCAGCCCTAGCGGTCCATCAGTCAGCCCTAGCGGTCCATCAGTCAGCCCTAGCGGTCCATCAGTCTGCCCTAGCAGTCCGTCAGTCTGCCCTAGCGGTCCATCAGTCAGCCCTAGCGGTCCATCAGTCTGCCCTAGTGGTCCATCAGTCTGCCCTAGCGGTCCATCAGTCTGCCCTAGCGGTCCATCCAGTCAGTAGCGGTCCGTCAGTCTGCCCTAGCGGTCCATCAGTCAGCCCTAGCGGTCCTCAGTCTGAGCGGTCCATCAGTCTGCCCTACAGTCCATCAGTCTGCCCTAGCGGTCCATGTTGTCGTCTAAAAGTGTTTACTATTGACCAGTACCCTATTCCCTACATAGTGCACTACTATTGACCAGTACCCTATTCCCTACATAGTGCACTACTATTGACCAGTACCCTATTCCCTACATAGTGCACTACTATTGACCAGTACCCTATTCCTACATAGTGCACTACTACTACTATTTGACCACTATTGACCCCTATTCCTACATAGTGCACTACTATTGACCAGTACCCTATTCCCTACATAGTGCACTACTATTGACCAGTACCCTATTCCCACATAGTGCACTACTATTGACCAGTACCCTATTCCCTACATAGTGCACTACTATTAGTACCCTATTCCACTATGACCAGTACCCTATTCCCTACATAGTGACCAGGACCCTATTCCCTATATAGTGCACTACTATTGACCAGCACCCTATTCCCTATATAGTGCACTACTATTGACCAGGACCCTATTCCCTATATAGTGCACTACTTTAGACCAGGACCCACAGAGTGCTCTGTTCAGCAGTAGTGCACTATGTATGGACTCGGGGACCATTTCAGACACAGTTGACTCGTCTCTGTCCGTTGTCACCATGGTGACGTCATATTGAAGCCCACCAAGCTGTGTACCGTTGTCACCATGGTGACGTCATATTGAAGCCCACCAAGGTGTGTACTGTTGTCACCATGGTGACGTCATATTGAAGCCCACCAAGCTGTGTACCGTTGTCACCATGGTGACGTCATATTGATGCCCACCAAGGTGTGTACTGTTGTCACCATGGTGACGTCATATTGAAGCCCACCAAGCTGTGTACCGTTGTCACCATGGTGACGTCATATTGAAGCCCACCAAAGTGTGTACTGTTGTCACCATGGTGACGTCATATTGAAGCCCACCAAGGTGTGTACTGTTGTCACCATGGTGACGTCATATTGAAGCCCGCCAAGCTGTGTACCGTTGT